>NC_079194.1:58078184-58382872 GCF_029499605.1 Hyla sarda
GTACAGAGATTAAGAACATTTATGATCCTTTTTCTCTTTTTTTTTTATTTGTAGGAATCCCCTTTTTCAATACTCTATAGAATAGACTGCACTGACTGCAGAGTTTACAAGTTTACTTTAGACTGTGGGCTGACTGACCGCAGACTTAAGACTTAACTGTACTAAGTAAAAAATATCTATATTCCTTTTTATTTTACTTCAAATATATAATTATAGCCAAACACTATAGCCATAATAACTGATAGCCTGTTAATATAATGCTGAAGGGTATAATACACTGCACTTTAATACTAGTGCATTGTATTTTATAAGTGATGTGAAGATCGCTGTTAAATGGCCCCCTTTATAAAAAATTAAATGCTAGGTTCACATTGAGGAATTTCCAGCCGAAATAACTATTGACGGAGGTTCCACGGGTGCATTGCCATCCCCATAGATGGCAATGTATTCTGCATGAATAATATCTAAAAAAAAGTTTAAAAAAAACAATTTATAAAATAATTAACCGAGACCCCTACAAAATTATACATATATATATATATATGTATAAAGAAATAAAATAAAAATATAATAATCCAACAAATATAAAAAATAACCCAACCCTCCCTTTACATTAGCCATAATTAAACATTGGCTGTCAACATAATGCTGACAGCTATAATACACTGCACTGTAATACTAGTGCAATGTATTATATGGGCGATTAATAGATTTCTGGTAAAAGCCCTCTCTTGGGATAAAAAAGAGAACAAAAAACAACAAGTTACAAAAAACTAATTAAACATAACACCCTTAAAAAACATTAAAAGAGAGAATATTTTTTTAAAACACACAATAAAACCCCAGACAAAACCTTAACCATAAATTGTCTTTTAGAATAATACCGAGAGGCATAAGACACTGTCATACTACTGCAGTTAATATATGAGCTGTCGAAAGATTGCTGCTTTAAGTCCCTTAATGGGAATAGTTAACAACTAATAAGATGCAAAACAAGGTTAATGAAATAATTTTAAAAAATCTAAATCTCCGCCTCACCAAAAACATGCCTTTAAAAACATATTTTGTATCAAATATTAAATTAAGAAAAAACAATATATAGATATGCCCAAAAAACTTTATAACCCCATAAACAAAAACTGACGATAGCCATAATCATACACCTCCTGTCAGCATGATGTTGAGAGGCATAATACACTGCACTAAGATAGTAGTGCAGTGTTTCATAGAAACGATCAGATCAGTGGTGAAAGGTCGCTCTTTTATGGGAAAAACAAAAATAGAAAGGCTGAAATGCTATAAAAAATTAATAAATAAAAAAAGTTAATAAATAAAACATACTATGCCATGGTAATACATAGCCTGTAAACATAATGCTAAAATGCAGAATACACTGCACTTTAATTCCAGAGCAGTGTATTATATGAGCGATCAGAAGATCGCCGTTGATTGTCCTCTTTAAAAAATACTTAAAGGCTAGGATCCCACTCAGGAATTTCAATCCGGAATATTTATGGACAGATATTCCATGCGAACATTCACGTCCTCATAAATGGCAATGTATTCTGCACAGATTGTGTCTAAAAAAAAGTTAAAAAATAAAAGACAAATGATTTATAAAACCATCAACCCCCACACCCACAAAAAATATATTTATAAAAAAAAAAAAAACAAAAGATATAAAAAAATAACCCAAAAAATATAAAAAAACAAAATAATCCAAAACCCCCCTCCCATTAGCCATAACTAAACATTGCTTGTCAGCATAAGGCTGAAAGGCATAATATCCTGCCCTACAATAGCAGTGTAGTGTTTTATATGAGCGATCTGAAGATCGCTGGTTAACGCCCTATTGTAGGATTAGTTTAAAAAGTTCAAAAAATGAAAAAGAAACGGTTGATAAAATAAAAAAGAAATAAAAAAAACTCTCTAACAATATTTAAAAAAAGAAACTATATAGAATTGTGTTTAAAAAAAAATCTACAATTAAACCCCTGCATAATACACTATCATACTCATGCAGTGTATTATTATATGAGCTATCGAAATGTCGCTGGTTAACGCCCCTTTATCAAAATAGTAAGAAAGTTATAAATGTAAAAAAGGTTGATGAAATAATTAAAAAATAACAACCCGGCCCCACAAAGACATCCCTTTAAAAAGAAATTTTTTGGATCAAATATACAATTCAGAATAAAGAAAAAAAAAATCCCCAAAATGTTATCAAAACATTTAATAATTAAAAGGCATACATTCCCATTATATAGTTAGCTGTTGTTTATAATATAAACATTTTAAATAAAATATTCAATTAAAAAGTATCAAAAATATACATCATATTTTAAGTTAAAAAGAAACATGTAGTTCCCAGTGTGTTCCATCTTTTGTTTGTTTCTTTTTCTTATGCAGTTTCATTATTCCTGAGATAAGTAGTTATGGCCCTAGAGTGTTATATATATTAGCGTCTGTAGCATGTATCAGGAGCATGTTATCATACCTGTGTCTTTTTACAGGTGACTGATGTCCAGCGAGAAGGTGAACGTGACATATACGCCCGTCAGCTGCAAGAAAGGAACCACGAGACAGGTAATTAATATTTATATTAATTACTGATAACAATCAGGCTAGATGTAAAATCTAGACCTGCAGAGATTTCATAGTCTCTCTCTTATACATGAAGATATATGTGTTGTTAATAAGTATATCGTCTATGGACAGCTTCTCATATAACACAACCATATCTCAGGTACAGAGATTAGGAACATGTATGATCCTTTTTCTCTTTTTTTTAATTTGTAGGAATCCCCTTTTTCAATACTCTATAGAATAGACTGCACTGACTGCAGAGTTTACAAGTTTACTTTAGACTGTGGGCTGACTGACCTCAGACTTAAGACTTAACTGTACTAAGTAAAAAAATCTATATTCCTTTTTATTTTACTTCAAATATATAATTATAGTCATACACTATAGCCATAATAACTGATAGCCTGTTAATATAATGCTGAAGGGCATAATACACTGCACTTTAATACTAGTGCATTGTATTTTATAAGTGATATGAAGATCGCTGTTAAAAGGTCCCCTTTATAAAAATTTAAATGCTAGGTTCACATTGAGGAATTTCAAGCCGGAATAACTATTGACGGAGGTTCCACGGGTGCATTGCCATCCCCATAGACGGCAATGTATTCTGCATGAATAATATCTAAAAATAAAAGTTAAAAATAAACAATTTATAAAATACTTAACCCCGACCCCTACAAAATTATACACACATATATATATAGATATATATATATAGATGTGTCTGTATAAAGAAAAAAAATATAATAATCCAACAAATATAAAAAATAACCCAACCCTCCCTTTACATTAACCATAATTAAACATTGGCTGTCAACATAATGCTGACAGCTATAATACACTGCACTGTAATACTAGTGCAATGTATTCTATGGGCGATCAGTAGATTGCTGGTAAAAGCCCTCTCTTGGGATAAAAAAAAAAGAACAAAAAACAACAAGTTAAAAAACTAATTAAACATAACACCCTTAAAAAACATTAAAAAAGAGAATATTTGTTTAAAACACATAATAAAACCCATGACAAAACCTTAACCATAAATTGTCTTTTAGAATAATGCCGAGAGGCATAAGACACTGTGATACTACTGCAGTTAATATATGAGCTGTCGAAAGATTGCTGCTTTAAGTCCCTTAATGGGAATAGTTAAAAACTAAGACGCAAAACAAGGTTAATGAAATAATTTTAAAAAATCTAAATCTCCGCCTCACCAAAAACATGCCTTTAAAAACATATTTTGTATCAAATATTAAATTAAGAAAAAACAATATATGTCACGATGCCGGCTGGCAGGTAGTGGACCCTCTGTGCCAGAGAGGGATTGGCGTGGACCGTGCTAGTGGACCGGTTCTAAGCCACTACTGGTTTTCACCAGAGCCCGCCGCAAAGCGGGATGGTCTTGCTGCGGCGGTAGTGACCAGGTCGTATCCACTAGCAACGGCTCACCTCTCTGGCTGCTGAAGATAGGCGCGGTACAAGGGAGTAGGCAGAAGCAAGGTCGGACGTAGCAGAAGGTCGGGGCAGGCAGCAAGGATCGTAGTCAGGGGCAACGGCAGAAGGTCTGGAAACACTGGCAAGGGACACACAAGGAACGCTTTCACTGGCACTAAGGCAACAAGATCCGGCAAGGGAGTGCAAGGGAAGTGAGGTAATATAGGGAGTGCACAGGTGATAACTCTGATTGGAACCACTGCGCCAATCAGCGGCGCAGTGGCCCTTTAAATCGCAGAGACCCGGCGCGCGCGCGCCCTAGGGAGCGGGGCCGCGCGCGCCGGGACAGAACAGACGGGGAGCGAGTCAGGTAGGAGAGCCGGGGTGCGCATCGCGAGCGGGCGCTACCCGCATCGCGAATCGCATCCCGGCTAGCAGCAGGATCGCAGCGCCCCGGGTCAGAGGACGTGACCGGGGCGCTGCAGCGGAGGAGGTGAAGCGAGCGCTCCGGGGAGGAGCGGGAACCCGGAGCGCTCGGCGTAACAGTACCCCCCCCCTTGGGTCTCCCCCTCTTCTTGGAGCCTGAGAACCTGAGGAGCAGACTTTTGTCAAGGATGTTGTCCTCAGGTTCCCAGGATCTCTCTTCAGGACCACAACCCTCCCAGTCTACTAAAAAAAAATTTTTTCCTCTGACCTTTTTGGCAGCCAAAATCTCCTTGACCGAGAAGACGTCCGAGGAGCCGGAAACAGGAGTGGGAGGAACAGATTTGGGAGAAAAACGGTTGAGGATGAGTGGTTTGAGAAGAGAGACGTGAAAGGCATTAGGGATACGAAGAGAAGGAGGAAGAAGAAGTTTATAAGAGACAGGATTAATTTGACACAGAATTTTGAAAGGACCAAGGTAGCGTGGTCCCAACTTGTAGCTAGGGACACGGAAGCGGACATATTTAGCGGAGAGCCATACCTTGTCTCCAGGGGAAAAAACGGGGGGAGCTCTTCTTTTCTTATCCGCGAACCTCTTCATGCGTGAAGAAGCCTGTAAGAGAGAATTTTGGGTCTCTCTCCATATAATGGAAAGGTCACGAGAAATTTCATCCACAGCGGGCAGACCAGAGGGCAAGGGGGTAGGGAGGGGGGGGAAGAGGGTGACGGCCGTACACCACGAAAAATGGGGATTTGGAGGAAGATTCAGAGACCCTGAAGTTATACGAGAATTCGGCCCATGGAAGGAGATCTGCCCAGTCATCCTGGCGGGAGGAAACAAAATGTCGCAAATAATCACCCAGGATCTGGTTAATTCTTTCTACTTGTCCATTGGACTGGGGATGATATGCAGAGGAAAAATTTAATTTAATCTTGAGTTGTTTACAGAGAGCTCTCCAGAATTTAGACACGAATTGGACCCCTCTATCCGAGACAATCTGCGTAGGCAACCCGTGAAGACGAAAAATGTGTACAAAAAATTGTTTAGCCAACTGAGGCGCAGAAGGAAGACCAGGAAGAGGAATGAAATGTGCCATTTTGGAGAATCGATCAACGACCACCCAAATAACGGTGTTGCCACGGGAAGGGGGTAAATCAGTAATAAAATCCATACCAATCAGAGACCAAGGCTGTTCGGGGACAGGCAGAGGATGAAGAAAACCAGCGGGCTTCTGGCGAGGAGTCTTATCCCGGGCACAGATAGTGCAGGCTCGCACAAAGTCCCCAACATCCGTCTCCAGAGTTGGCCACCAATAGAAGCGGGAGATGAGTTGCACAGATTTCTTGATGCCCGCATGACCTGCGAGATGGGAGGAGTGACCCCATTTGAGGATTCCGAGGCGTTGGCGTGGAGAAACAAAGGTCTTTCCTGGAGGAGTCTGTCTGATGGAGGCAGGAGAAGTGGAGATCAGGCAGTCAGGTGGAATGATGTGTTGCGGAGGGAGATCAACTTCTGAGGCATCCGAGGAACGAGAGAGAGCATCGGCTCTAATGTTCTTATCGGCAGGACGAAAGTGAATCTCAAAATTAAATCGGGCAAAGAACAGAGACCACCGGGCCTGGCGAGGATTCAGCCGTTGGGCCGACTGGAGGTAGGAGAGGTTCTTGTGGTCGGTGTAGATAATAACAGGAAATCTTGATCCCTCCAGCAGATGCCTCCATTCCTCAAGTGCTAATTTAATGGCTAGAAGTTCTCGATCCCCGATGGAGTAGTTCCTCTCCGCTGGAGAGAAGGTCCTAGAGAAAAAACCACAAGTGACAGCATGCCCGGAAGGATTTTTTTGTAGAAGAACAGCTCCAGCTCCTACTGAGGAGGCATCAACCTCCAATAGGAAGGGTTTGGAAGGGTCAGGTCTGGAGAGCACGGGAGCCGAAGAAAAGGCAGACTTGAGTTGTTTAAAGGAGTCTTCTGCTTGAGGAGGCCAGGACTTGGGATCAGCATTTTTCTTGGTTAAAGCCACGATAGGAGCCACAATGGTAGAAAAATGTGGAATAAATTGCCTGTAATAATTGGCGAACCCCAAAAAGCGTTGGATAGCACGGAGTCCGGAGGGGCGTGGCCAATTTAAGACGGCAGAGAGTTTGTCTGGATCCATCTGTAGTCCCTGGCCAGAGACCAAATATCCTAGAAAAGGAAGAGATTGGCATTCAAACAGACATTTCTCAATTTTGGCATAGAGTTGGTTGTCACGAAGTCTCTGAAGAACCATACGGACATGCCGGCGGTGTTCCTCTAGATTGGCAGAAAAAATTAGGATATCGTCCAGATATACCACAACACAGGAGTATAATAGATCACGAAAAATTTCATTGACAAAGTCTTGGAAGACGGCAGGGGCATTGCACAGTCCAAAGGGCATGACCAGATACTCAAAGTGTCCATCTCTGGTGTTAAATGCCGTTTTCCACTCGTCCCCCTCTCTGATGCGGATGAGGTTATAGGCGCCTCTTAAGTCCAATTTAGTGAAGATGTGGGCACCTTGGAGGCGATCAAAGAGTTCAGAGATGAGGGGTAAGGGGTAGCGGTTCTTAACCGTGATTTTATTAAGACCGCGGTAGTCAATGCAGGGACGTAGGGAGCCATCTTTTTTGGAGACAAAGAAAAATCCGGCTCCGGCAGGAGAGGAGGATTTACGGATAAAGCCCCTTTTTAGATTCTCCTGGACGTATTCGGACATGGCAAGAGTCTCTGGGGCAGAGAGAGGATAAATTCTGCCCCGGGGTGGAGTAGTACCCGGGAGGAGGTCGATAGGGCAATCATAAGGCCTGTGAGGAGGTAGAGTCTCAGCTTGTTTTTTGCAGAAAACATCCGCGAAGTCCATATAGGCCTTGGGGAGACCGGTTACTGGAGGAACCACAGAGTTACGGCAAGGGTTACTGGGAACCGGTTTTAGACAGTTCTTGGAACAAGAGGACCCCCAACTCTTGATCTCCCCAGTGGACCAATCCAGGGTTGGGGAATGAAGTTGAAGCCAGGGAAGTCCAAGGAGAATCTCCGAGGTGCAATTGGGGAGGACCAAAAGTTCAATCCTCTCATGATGAGATCCGATGCTCATAAGAAGGGGCTCCGTGCGGAAACGTATGGTACAGTCCAATCTTTCATTATTTACACAATTGATGTAGAGGGGTCTGGCGAGACTGGTCACTGGGATGTTGAACCTGTTGACGAGAGAGGCCAAAATAAAATTTCCTGCAGAACCAGAGTCCAAGAAGGCCACTGTAGCGAAGGAGAAGGCAGAAGCAGACATCCGCACAGGCACAGTAAGACGTGGAGAAGCAGAGTAGACATCAAGGACTGTCTCACCTTTGTGCGGAGTCAGCGTACGTCTTTCCAGGCGGGGAGGACGGATAGGACAATCCCTCAGGAAGTGTTCGGTACTAGCACAGTACAGGCAGAGGTTCTCCATACGGCGTCGTGTCCTCTCTTGAGGTGTCAGGCGAGACCGGTCGACCTGCATAGCCTCCACGGCGGGAGGCACAGGAACAGATTGCAGGGGACCAGAGGAGAGAGGAGCCGAGGAGACGAAACGCCTCGTGCGAACAGAGTCCATATCTTGGCGGAGTTCCTGACGCCTTTCAGAAAAACGCATGTCAATGCGAGTGGCTAGGTGAATAAGTTCATGTAGATTAGCAGGAATTTCTCGTGCGGCCAGAACATCTTTAATGTTGCTGGATAGGCCTTTTTTGAAGGTCGCGCAGAGGGCCTCATTATTCCAGGACAATTCTGAAGCAAGTGTACGGAATTGTACGGCATACTCGCCAACGGAAGAATTACCCTGGACCAGGTTCAACAGGGCAGTCTCAGCAGAAGAGGCTCGGGCAGGTTCCTCAAAGACACTTCGGATTTCCGAGAAGAAGGAGTGTACTGAGGCAGTGACGGGGTCATTGCGGTCCCAGAGCGGTGTGGCCCATGACAGGGCTTTTCCGGACAGAAGACTGACTACGAAAGCCACCTTAGACCTTTCAGTGGGAAACAGGTCCGACATCATCTCCAGATGCAGGGAACATTGGGAAAGGAAGCCACGGCAAAACTTAGAGTCCCCATCAAACTTATCCGGCAAGGATAAGCGTATCCCAGGAGCGGCCACTCGCTGCGGAGGAGGTGCAGGAGCTGGCGGAGGAGATGACTGCTGAAGCTGTGGTAGCAACTGTTGTAGCATAACGGTCAGTTGAGACAGCTGTTGGCCTTGTTGCGCAATCTGTTGTGACTGCTGGGCGACCACCGTGGTGAGGTCAGCGACAACTGGCAGAGGAACTTCAGCGGGATCCATGGCCGGATCTACTGTCACGATGCCGGCTGGCAGGTAGTGGACCCTCTGTGCCAGAGAGGGATTGGCGTGGACCGTGCTAGTGGACCGGTTCTAAGCCACTACTGGTTTTCACCAGAGCCCGCCGCAAAGCGGGATGGTCTTGCTGCGGCGGTAGTGACCAGGTCGTATCCACTAGCAACGGCTCACCTCTCTGGCTGCTGAAGATAGGCGCGGTACAAGGGAGTAGGCAGAAGCAAGGTCGGACGTAGCAGAAGGTCGGGGCAGGCAGCAAGGATCGTAGTCAGGGGCAACGGCAGAAGGTCTGGAAACACTGGCAAGGGACACACAAGGAACGCTTTCACTGGCACTAAGGCAACAAGATCCGGCAAGGGAGTGCAAGGGAAGTGAGGTAATATAGGGAGTGCACAGGTGATAACTCTGATTGGAACCACTGCGCCAATCAGCGGCGCAGTGGCCCTTTAAATCGCAGAGACCCGGCGCGCGCGCGCCCTAGGGAGCGGGGCCGCGCGCGCCGGGACAGAACAGACGGGGAGCGAGTCAGGTAGGAGAGCCGGGGTGCGCATCGCGAGCGGGCGCTACCCGCATCGCGAATCGCATCCCGGCTAGCAGCAGGATCGCAGCGCCCCGGGTCAGAGGACGTGACCGGGGCGCTGCAGCGGAGGAGGTGAAGCGAGCGCTCCGGGGAGGAGCGGGAACCCGGAGCGCTCGGCGTAACAATATATAGATATGCCCAAAAAACTTTATAACCCCATAAACAAAAACTGACGATAGCCATAATCATACACCTCCTGTCAGCATGATGTTGAGAGGCATAATACACTGCACTAAGATAGTAGTGCAGTGTTTCATAGAAACGATCAGATCAGTGGTGAAAGGTCGCTCTTTTATGGGAAAAACAAAAATAGAAAGGCTGAAATGCTATAAAAAATTAATAAATAAAAAAAGTAAATAAATAAAACTGACTATGCCATGGTAATACATAGCCTGTAAACATAATGCTAAAATGCAGAATACACTGCACTTTAATTCCAGAGCAGTGTATTATATGAGCGATCAGAAGATCGCCGTTGATTGTCCTCTTTAAAAAATACTTAAAGGCTAGGATCCCACTCAGGAATTTCAATCCGGAATATTTATGGACAGATATTCCATGCGAACATTCACGTCCTCATAAATGGCAATGTATTCTGCACAGATTGTGTCTAAAAAAAAGTAAAAAAATAAAAGACAAATGATTTATAAAGCCATCAACCCCCACACCCACAAAAAATATATTTATAAAAAAAACAAAACAAAAGATATTAAAAAAAATAACCCAAAAAATATAAAAAAAACAAAATAATCCAAAACCCCCCTCCCATTAGCCATAACTAAACATTGCTTGTCAGCATAAGGCTTAAAGGCATAATATCCTGCCCTACAATAGCAGTGTAGTGTTTTATATGAGCGATCTGAAGATCGCTGGTGAACGCCCTCTTGTAGGATTAGTTTAAAAAGTTCAAAAAATGAAAAAGAAACGGTTGATAAAATAAAAAAGAAATAAAAAAACTCTCTAACAATATTTAAAAAAAGAAACTATATAGAATTGTGTTTAAAAAAAAATCTACAATAAAACCCCTGCATAATACACTATCATACTCATGCAGTGTATTATTATATGAGCTATCGAAATATCGCTGGTTAACGCCCCTTTATCAAAATAGTTAGAAAGTTATAAATGTAAAAAAGGTTGATGAAATAATTAAAAAATAACAACCCGGCCCCACAAAAACATCCCTTTAAAATGAAATTTTTTGGATCAAATATACAATTCAGAATAAAGAAAAAAAAATCCCCAAAATGTTATCAAAACATTTCATAATTAAAAGGCATACATTCCCATTATATAGTTAGCTGTTGTTTATAATATAAACATTTTAAATAAAATATTCAATTAAAAAATATCAAAAATATACATCATATTTTAAGTTAAAAAGAAACATGTAGTTCCCAGTGTGTTCCATCTTTTGTTTGTTTCTTTTTCTTATGCAGTTTCATAATTCCTGAGATAAGTAGTTATGGCCCTAGAGTGTTATATATATTAGCGTCTGTAGCATGTATCAGGAGCATGTTATCATACCTGTGTCTTTTTACAGGTGACTGATGTCCAGCGAAAAGGTGAACGTGACATATACGCCCGTCAGCTCCAAGAAAGGAACCACGAGACAGGTAATTAATATTTATATTAATTACTGATAACAATCAGGCTAGATGTAAAATCTAGACCTGCAGAGATTTCATAGTCTCTCTCTTATACATGAAGATATTTGTGTTGTTAATAAGTATATCGTCTATGGACAGCTTCTCATATAACACAACCATATCTCAGGTACAGAGATTAGGAACATGTATGATCCTTTTTCTCTTTTTTTTAAATTGTAGGAATCCCCTTTTTCAATACTCTATAGAATAGACTGCACTGACTGCAGAGTTTACAAGTTTACTTTAGACTGTGGGCTGACTGACCTCAGACTTAAGACTTAACTGTACTAAGTAAAAAAAAATCTATATTCCTTTTTATTTTACTTCAAATATATAATTATAGTCATACACTATAGCCATAATAACTGATAGCCTGTTAATATAATGCTGAAGGGCATAATACACTGCACTTTAATACTAGTGCATTGTATTTTATAAGTGATATGAAGATCGCTGTTAAAAGGTCCCCTTTATAAAAATTTAAATGCTAGGTTCACATTGAGGAATTTCCAGCCGGAATAACTATTGACGGAGGTTCCACGGGTGCATTGCCATCCCCATAGATGGCAATGTATTCTGCATGAATAATATCTAAAAAAAAAAGTTAAAAATAAACAATTTATAAAATAATTAACCCCGACCCCTACAAAATTATACACATATATATATATATATATATATGTGTGTGTGTATAAAGAAATAAAAAAAAAAACAATCCAACAAATATAAAAAATAACCCAACCCTCCCTTTACATTAACCATAATTAAACATTGGCTGTCAACATAATGCTGACAGCTATAATACACTGCACTGTAATACTAGTGCAATGTATTCTATGGGCGATCAGTAGATTGCTGGTAAAAGCCCTCTCTTGGGATAAAAAAAAAAAAGAACAAAAAACAACAAGTTAAAAAACTAATTAAACATAACACCCTTAAAAAACATTAAAAAAGAGAATATTTGTTTAAAACACACAATAAAACCCATGACAAAACCTTAACCATAAATTGACTTTTAGAATAATGCCGAGAGGCATAAGACACTGTCATACTTCTGCAGTTAATATATGAGCTGTCGAAAGATTGCTGCTTTAAGTCCCTTAATGGGAATAGTTAAAAACTAAGACGCAAAACAAGGTTAATGAAATAATTTTAAAAAATCTAAATCTCCGCCTCACCAAAAACATGCCTTTAAAAACATATTTTGTATCAAATATTAAATTAAGAAAAAACAATATATAGATATGCCCAAAAAACTTTATAACCCCATAAACAAAAACTGACGATAGCCATAATCATACACCTCCTGTCAGCATGATGTTGAGAGGCATAATACACTGCACTAAGATAGTAGTGCAGTGTTTCATAGAAACGATCAGATCAGTGGTGAAAGGTCGCTCTTTTATGGGAAAAACAAAAATAGAAAGGCTGAAATGCTATAAAAAATTAATAAATAAAAAAAGTAAATAAATAAAACTGACTATGCCATAGTAATACATAGCCTGTAAACATAATGCTAAAATGCAGAATACACTGCACTTTAATTCCAGAGCAGTGTATTATATGAGCGATCAGAAGATCGCCGTTGATTGTCCTCTTTAAAAAATACTTAAAGGCTAGGATCCCACTCAGGAATTTCAATCCGGAATATTTATGGACAGATATTCCATGCGAACATTCACGTCCTCATAAATGGCAATGTATTCTGCACAGATTGTGTCTAAAAAAAAGTTAAAAAATAAAAGACAAATGATTTATAAAACCATCAACCCCCACACCCACAAAAAATATGTTTATAAAAAACAAAACAAAAGATATAAAAAAAATAACCCAAAAAATATAAAAAAACAAAATAATCCAAAACCCCCCTCCCATTAGCCATAACTAAACATTGCTTGTCAGCATAAGGCTGAAAGGCATAATATCCTGCCCTACAATAGCAGTGTAGTGTTTTATATGAGCGATCTGAAGATCGCTGGTGAACGCCCTCTTGTAGGATTAGTTTAAAAAGTTCAAAAAATGAAAAAGAAACGGTTGATAAAATAAAAAAGAAATAAAAAAAACTCTCTAACAATATTTAAAAAAAGAAACTATATAGAATTGTGTTTAAAAAAAAATCTACAATAAAACCCCTGCATAATACACTATCATACTCATGCAGTGTATTATTATATGAGCTATCGAAATATCGCTGGTTAACGCCCCTTTATCAAAATAGTTAGAAAGTTATAAATGTAAAAAAGGTTGATGAAATAATTAAAAAATAACAACCCGGCCCCACAAAAACATCCCTTTAAAATGAAATTTTTTGGATCAAATATACAATTCAGAATAAAGAAAAAAAAAATCCCCAAAATGTTATCAAAACATTTAATAATTAAAAGGCATACATTCCCATTATATAGTTAGCTGTTGTTTATAATATAAACATTTTAAATAAAATATTCAATTAAAAAATATCAAAAATATACATCATATTTTAAGTTAAAAAGAAACATGTAGTTCCCAGTGTGTTCCATCTTTTGTTTGTTTCTTTTTCTTATGCAGTTTCATTATTCCTGAGATAAGTAGTTATTGCCCTAGAGTGTTATATATATTAGCGTCTGTAGCATGTATCAGGAGCATGTTATCATACCTGTGTCTTTTTACAGGTGACTGATGTCCAGCGAGAAGGTGAACGTGACATATACGCCCGTCAGCTGCAAGAAAGGAACCATGAGACAGGTAATTAATATTTATATTAATTACTGATAACAATCAGGCTAGATGTAAAATCTAGACCTGCAGAGATTTCATAGTCTCTCTCTTATACATGAAGATATATGTGTTGTTAATAAGTATATCGTCTATGGACAGCTTCTCATATAACACAACCATATCTCAGGTACAGAGATTAGGAACATGTATGATCCTTTTTCTCTTTTTTTTTATTTGTAGGAATCCCTTTTTTCAATACTCTATAGAATAGACTGCACTGACTGCAGAGTTTACAAGTTTACTTTAGACTGTGGGCTGACTGACCTCAGACTTAAGACTTAACTGTACTGAGTAAAAAAAATCTATATTCCTTTTTATTTTACTTCAAATATATAATTATAGTCATACACTATAGCCATAATAACTGATAGCCTGTTAATATAATGCTGAAGGGCATAATACACTGCACTTTAATACTAGTGCATTGTATTTTATAAGTGATATGAAGATCGCTGTTAAAAGGTCCCCTTTATAAAAATTTAAATGCTAGGTTCACATTGAGGAATTTCCAGCCGGAATAACTATTGACGGAGGTTCCACGGGTGCATTGCCATCCCCATAGATGGCAATGTATTCTGCATGAATAATATCTAAAAAAAGAAAGTTAAAAATAAACAATTTATAAAATAATTAACCCCGACCCCTACAAAATTATACATATATATATATATATATATATATATATATATATGTGTGTGTGTGTATAAAGAAATAAAAAAAAAAACAATCCAACAAATATAAAAAATAACCCAACCCTCCCTTTACATTAACCATAATTAAACATTGGCTGTCAACATAATGCTGACAGCTATAATACACTGCACTGTAATACTAGTGCAATGTATTCTATGGGCGATCAGTAGATTGCTGGTAAAAGCCCTCTCTTGGGATAAAAAAAAAAAAGAACAAAAAACAACAAGTTAAAAAACTAATTAAACATAACACCCTTAAAAAACATTAAAAAAGAGAATATTTGTTTAAAACACACAATAAAACCCATGACAAAACCTTAACCATAAATTGACTTTTAGAATAATGCCGAGAGGCATAAGACACTGTCATACTTCTGCAGTTAATATATGAGCTGTCGAAAGATTGCTGCTTTAAGTCCCTTAATGGGAATAGTTAAAAACTAAGACGCAAAACAAGGTTAATGAAATAATTTTAAAAAATCTAAATCTCCGCCTCACCAAAAACATGCCTTTAAAAACATATTTTGTATCAAATATTAAATTAAGAAAAAACAATATATAGATATGCCCAAAAAACTTTATAACCCCATAAACAAAAACTGACGATAGCCATAATCATACACCTCCTGTCAGCATGATGTTGAGAGGCATAATACACTGCACTAAGATAGTAGTGCAGTGTTTCATAGAAACGATCAGATCAGTGGTGAAAGGTCGCTCTTTTATGGGAAAAACAAAAATAGAAAGGCTGAAATGCTATAAAAAATTAATAAATAAAAAAAGTAAATAAATAAAACTGACTATGCCATAGTAATACATAGCCTGTAAACATAATGCTAAAATGCAGAATACACTGCACTTTAATTCCAGAGCAGTGTATTATATGAGCGATCAGAAGATCGCCGTTGATTGTCCTCTTTAAAAAATACTTAAAGGCTAGTATCCCACTCAGGAATTTCAATCCGGAATATTTATGGACAGATATTCCATGCGAACATTCACGTCCTCATAAATGGCAATGTATTCTGCACAGATTGTGTCTAAAAAAAAGTTAAAAAATAAAAGACAAATGATTTATAAAACCATCAACCCCCACACCCACAAAAAATATGTTTATAAAAAACAAAACAAAAGATATAAAAAAAATAACCCAAAAAATATAAAAAAACAAAATAATCCAAAACCCCCCTCCCATTAGCCATAACTAAACATTGCTTGTCAGCATAAGGCTGAAAGGCATAATATCCTGCCCTACAATAGCAGTGTAGTGTTTTATATGAGCGATCTGAAGATCGCTGGTGAACGCCCTCTTGTAGGATTAGTTTAAAAAGTTCAAAAAATGAAAAAGAAACGGTTGATAAAATAAAAAAGAAATAAAAAAAACTCTCTAACAATATTTAAAAAAAGAAACTATATAGAATTGTGTTTAAAAAAAAATCTACAATAAAACCCCTGCATAATACACTATCATACTCATGCAGTGTATTATTATATGAGCTATCGAAATATCGCTGGTTAACGCCCCTTTATCAAAATAGTTAGAAAGTTATAAATGTAAAAAAGGTTGATGAAATAATTAAAAAATAACAACCCGGCCCCACAAAAACATCCCTTTAAAATGAAATTTTTTGGATCAAATATACAATTCAGAATAAAGAAAAAAAAAATCCCCAAAATGTTATCAAAACATTTAATAATTAAAAGGCATACATTCCCATTATATAGTTAGCTGTTGTTTATAATATAAACATTTTAAATAAAATATTCAATTAAAAAATATCAAAAATATGCATCATATTTTAAGTTAAAAAGAAACATGTAGTTCCCAGTGTGTTCCATCTTTTGTTTGTTTCTTTTTCTTATGCAGTTTCATAATTCCTGAGATAAGTAGTTATGGCCCTAGAGTGTTATATATATTAGCGTCTGTAGCATGTATCAGGAGCATGTTATCATACCTGTGTCTTTTTACAGGTGACTGATGTCCAGCGAGAAGGTGAACGTGACATATACGCCCGTCAGCTGCAAGAAAGGAACCTAAGAGACAGGTAATTAATATTTATATTAATTACTGATAACAATCAGGCTAGATGTAAAATCTAGACCTGCAGAGATTTCATAGTCTCTCTCTTATACATGAAGATATATGTGTTGTTAATAAGTATATCGTCTATGGACAGCTTCTCATATAACACAACCATATCTCAGGTACAGAGATTAGGAACATGTATGATCCTTTTTCTCTTTTTTTTATTTGTAGGAATCCCCTTTTTCAATACTCTATAGAATAGACTGCACTGACTGCAGAGTTTACAAGTTTACTTTAGACTGTGGGCTGACTGACCTCAGACTTAAGACTTAACTGTACTAAGTAAAAAAAATCTATATTCCTTTTTATTTTACTTCAAATATATAATTATAGTCATACACTATAGCCATAATAACTGATAGCCTGTTAATATAATGCTGAAGGGCATAATACACTGCACTTTAATACTAGTGCATTGTATTTTATAAGTGATATGAAGATCTCTGTTAAAAGGTCCCCTTTATAAAAATTTAAATGCTAGGTTCACATTGAGGAATTTCCAGCCGGAATAACTATTGACGGAGGTTCCACGGGTGCATTGCCATCCCCATAGATGGCAATGTATTCTGCATGAATAATATCTAAAAAAAAAAGTTAAAAATAAACAATTTATAAAATAATTAACCCCGACCCCTACAAAATTATACACATATATATATATATATATATATATATATATATATATATATGTGTGTGTATAAAGAAATAAAAAAAAAAACATCCAACAAATATAAAAAATAACCCAACCCTCCCTTTACATTAACCATAATTAAACATTGGCTGTCAACATAATGCTGACAGCTATAATACACTGCACTGTAATACTAGTGCAATGTATTCTATGGGCGATCAGTAGATTGCTGGTAAAAGCCCTCTCTTGGGATATAAAAAAAGAACAAAAAACAACAAGTTAAAAAACTAATTAAACATAACACCCTTAAAAAACATTAAAAAAGAGAATATTTGTTTAAAACACACAATAAAACCCATGACAAAACCTTAACCATAAATTGACTTTTAGAATAATGCCGAGAGGCATAAGACACTGTCATACTTCTGCAGTTAATATATGAGCTGTCGAAAGATTGCTGCTTTAAGTCCCTTAATGGGAATAGTTAAAAACTAAGACGCAAAACAAGGTTAATGAAATAATTTTAAAAAATCTAAATCTCCGCCTCACCAAAAACATGCCTTTAAAAACATATTTTGTATCAAATATTAAATTAAGAAAAAACAATATATAGATATGCCCAAAAAACTTTATAACCCCATAAACAAAAACTGACGATAGCCATAATCATACACCTCCTGTCAGCATGATGTTGAGAGGCATAATACACTGCACTAAGATAGTAGTGCAGTGTTTCATAGAAACGATCAGATCAGTGGTGAAAGGTCGCTCTTTTATGGGAAAAACAAAAATAGAAAGGCTGAAATGCTATAAAAAATTAATAAATAAAAAAAGTAAATAAATAAAGCTGACTATGCCATGGTAATACATAGCCTGTAAACATAATGCTAAAATGCAGAATACACTGCACTTTAATTCCAGAGCAGTGTATTATATGAGCGATCAGAAGATCGCCGTTGATTGTCCTCTTTAAAAAATACTTAAAGGCTAGGATCCCACTCAGGAATTTCAATCCGGAATATTTATGGACAGATATTCCATGCGAACATTCACGTCCTCATAAATGGCAATGTATTCTGCTCAGATTGTGTCTAAAAAAAAGTTAAAAAATAAAAGACAAATGATTTATAAAACCATCAACCCCCACACCCACAAAAAATATATTTATAAAAAACAAAACAAAAGATATAAAAAAATAACCCAAAAAATATAAAAAAACAAAATAATCCAAAACCCCCCTCCCATTAGCCATAACTAAACATTGCTTGTCAGCATAAGGCTGAAAGGCATAATATCCTGCCCTACAATAGCAGTGTAGTGTTTTATATGAGCAATCTGAAGATCGCTGGTGAACGCCCTCTTGTAGGATTAGTTGAAAAAGTTCAAAAAATGAAAAAGAAACGGTTGATAAAATAAAAAAGAAATAAAAAAACTCTCTAACAATATTTAAAAAAAGAAACTATATAGAATTGTGTTTAAAAAAAAATCTACAATAAAACCCCTGCATAATACACTATCATACTCATGCAGTGTATTATTATATGAGCTATCGAAATATCGCTGGTTAACGCCCCTTTATCAAAATAGTTAGAAAGTTATAAATGTAAAAAAGGTTGATGAAATAATTAAAAAATAACAACCCGGCCCCACAAAAACATCCCTTTAAAATGAAATTTTTTGGATCAAATATACAATTCAGAATAAAGAAAAAAAAAATCCCCAAAATGTTATCAAAACATTTAATAATTAAAAGGCATACATTCCCATTATATAGTTAGCTGTTGTTTATAATATAAACATTTTAAATAAAATATTCAATTAAAAAATATCAAAAATATACATCATATTTTAAGTTAAAAAGAAACATGTAGTTCCCAGTGTGTTCCATCTTTTGTTTGTTTCTTTTTCTTATGCAGTTTCATAATTCCTGAGATAAGTAGTTATGGCCCTAGAGTGTTATATATATTAGCGTCTGTAGCATGTATCAGGAGCATGTTATCATACCTGTGTCTTTTTACAGGTGACTGATGTCCAGCGAGAAGGTGAACGTGACATATACGCCCGTCAGCTGCAAGAAAGGAACCACGAGACAGGTAATTAATATTTATATTAATTACTGATAACAATCAGGCTAGATGTAAAATCTAGACCTGCAGAGATTTCATAGTCTCTCTCTTATACATGAAGATATATGTGTTGTTAATAAGTATATCGTCTATGGACAGCTTCTCATATAACACAACCATATCTCAGGTACAGAGATTAGGAACATGTATGATCCTTTTTCTCTTTTTTTTAATTTGTAGGAATCCCCTTTTTCAATACTCTATAGAATAGACTGCACTGACTGCAGAGTTTACAAGTTTACTTTAGACTGTGGGCTGACTGACCTCAGACTCAAGACTTAACTGTACTAAGTAAAAAAAATCTATATTCCTTTTTATTTTACTTCAAATATATAATTATAGTCATACACTATAGCCATAATAACTGATAGCCTGTTAATATAATGCTGAAGGGCATAATACACTGCACTTTAATACTAGTGCATTGTATTTTATAAGTGATATGAAGATCGCTGTTAAAAGGTCCCCTTTATAAAAATTTAAATGCTAGGTTCACATTGAGGAATTTCCAGCCGGAATAACTATTGACGGAGGTTCCACGGGTGCATTGCCATCCCCATAGATGGCAATGTATTCTGCATGAATAATATCTAAAAAAAAAAGTTAAAAATAAACAATTTATAAAATAATTAACCCCGACCCCTACAAAATTACACACACACATATATATATATATATATATATATATATATATATATATATATATATATATATATATGTGTGTGTATAAAGAAATAAAAAAAAAAACAATCCAACAAATATAAAAAATAACCCAACCCTCCCTTTACATTAACCATAATTAAACATTGGCTGTCAACATAATGCTGACAGCTATAATACACTGCACTGTAATACTAGTGCAATGTATTCTATGGGCGATCAGTAGATTGCTGGTAAAAGCCCTCTCTTGGGATAAAAAAAAAAGAACAAAAAACAACAAGTTAAAAAACTAATTAAACATAACACCCTTAAAAAACAATAAAAAAGAGAATATTTGTTTAAAACACACAATAAAACCCATGACAAAACCTTAACCATAAATTGACTTTTAGAATAATGCCGAGAGGCATAAGACACTGTCATACTTCTGCAGTTAATATATGAGCTGTCGAAAGATTGCTGCTTTAAGTCCCTTAATGGGAATAGTTAAAAACTAAGACGCAAAACAAGGTTAATGAAATAATTTTAAAAAATCTAAATTTCCGCCTCACCAAAAACATGCCTTTAAAAACATATTTTGTATCAAATATTAAATTAAGAAAAAAAAATATATAGATATGCCCAAAAAACTTTATAACCCCATAAACAAAAACTGACGATAGCCATAATCATACACCTCCTGTCAGCATGATGTTGAGAGGCATAATACACTGCACTAAGATAGTAGTGCAGTGTTTCATAGAAACGATCAGATCAGTGGTGAAAGGTCGCTCTTTTATGGGAAAAACAAAAATAGAAAGGCTGAAATGCTATAAAAAATGAATAAATAAAAAAGTAAATAAATAAAACTGACTATGCCATAGTAATACATAGCCTGTAAACATAATGCTAAAATGCAGAATACACTGCACTTTAATTCCAGAGCAGTGTATTATATGAGCGATCAGAAGATCGCCGTTGATTGTCCTCTTTAAAAAATACTTAAAGGCTAGGATCCCACTCAGGAATTTCAATCCGGAATATTTATGGACAGATATTCCATGCGAACATTCACGTCCTCATAAATGGCAATGTATTCTGCACAGATTGTGTCTAAAAAAAAGTTAAAAAATAAAAGACAAATGATTTATAAAACCATCAACCCCCACACCCACAAAAAATATGTTTATAAAAAACAAAACAAAAGATATAAAAAAAATAACCCAAAAAATATAAAAAAACAAAATAATCCAAAACCCCCCTCCCATTAGCCATAACTAAACATTGCTTGTCAGCATAAGGCTGAAAGGCATAATATCCTGCCCTACAATAGCAGTGTAGTGTTTTATATGAGCGATCTGAAGATCGCTGGTGAACGCCCTCTTGTAGGATTAGTTTAAAAAGTTCAAAAAATGAAAAAGAAACGGTTGATAAAATAAAAAAGAAATAAAAAAAACTCTCTAACAATATTTAAAAAAAGAAACTATATAGAATTGTGTTTAAAAAAAAATCTACAATAAAACCCCTGCATAATACACTATCATACTCATGCAGTGTATTATTATATGAGCTATCGAAATATCGCTGGTTAACGCCCCTTTATCAAAATAGTTAGAAAGTTATAAATGTAAAAAAGGTTGATGAAATAATTAAAAAATAACAACCCGGCCCCACAAAAACATCCCTTTAAAATGAAATTTTTTGGATCAAATATACAATTCAGAATAAAGAAAAAAAAAATCCCCAAAATGTTATCAAAACATTTAATAATTAAAAGGCATACATTCCCATTATATAGTTAGCTGTTGTTTATAATATAAACATTTTAAATAAAATATTCAATTAAAAAATATCAAAAATATACATCATATTTTAAGTTAAAAAGAAACATGTAGTTCCCAGTGTGTTCCATCTTTTGTTTGTTTCTTTTTCTTATGCAGTTTCATAATTCCTGAGATAAGTAGTTATGGCCCTAGAGTGTTATATATATTAGCGTCTGTAGCATGTATCAGGAGCATGTTATCATACCTGTGTCTTTTTACAGGTGACTGATGTCCAGCGAGAAGGTGAACGTGACATATACGCCCGTCAGCTGCAAGAAAGGAACCACGAGACAGGTAATTAATATTTATATTAATTACTGATAACAATCAGGCTAGATGTAAAATCTAGACCTGCAGAGATTTCATAGTCTCTCTCTTATACATGAAGATATATGTGTTGTTAATAAGTATATCGTCTATGGACAGCTTCTCATATAACACAACCATATCTCAGGTACAGAGATTAGGAACATGTATGATCCTTTTTCTCTTTTTTTAATTTGTAGGAATCCCCTTTTTCAATACTCTATAGAATAGACTGCACTGACTGCAGAGTTTACAAGTTTACTTTAGACTGTGGGCTGACTGACCTCAGACTTAAGACTTAACTGTACTAAGTAAAAAAAAATCTATATTCCTTTTTATTTTACTTCAAATATATAATTATAGTCATACACTATAGCCATAATAACTGATAGCCTGTTAATATAATGCTGAAGGGCATAATACACTGCACTTTAATACTAGTGCATTGTATTTTATAAGTGATATGAAGATCGCTGTTAAAAGGTCCCCTTTATAAAAATTTAAATGCTAGGTTCACATTGAGGAATTTCCAGCCGGAATAACTATTGACGGAGGTTCCACGGGTGCATTGCCATCCCCATAGATGGCAATGTATTCTGCATGAATAATATCTAAAAAAAGAAAGTTAAAAATAAACAATTTATAAAATAATTAACCCCGACCCCTACAAAATTATACATATATATATATATATATATATATATATATATATATATATATGTGTGTGTGTATAAAGAAATAAAAAAAAAAACAATCCAACAAATATAAAAAATAACCCAACCCTCCCTTTACATTAACCATAATTAAACATTGGCTGTCAACATAATGCTGACAGCTATAATACACTGCACTGTAATACTAGTGCAATGTATTCTATGGGCGATCAGTAGATTGCTGGTAAAAGCCCTCTCTTGGGATAAAAAAAAAAAAGAACAAAAAACAACAAGTTAAAAAACTAATTAAACATAACACCCTTAAAAAACATTAAAAAAGAGAATATTTGTTTAAAACACACAATAAAACCCATGACAAAACCTTAACCATAAATTGACTTTTAGAATAATGCCGAGAGGCATAAGACACTGTCATACTTCTGCAGTTAATATATGAGCTGTCGAAAGATTGCTGCTTTAAGTCCCTTAATGGGAATAGTTAAAAACTAAGACGCAAAACAAGGTTAATGAAATAATTTTAAAAAATCTAAATCTCCGCCTCACCAAAAACATGCCTTTAAAAACATATTTTGTATCAAATATTAAATTAAGAAAAAACAATATATAGATATGCCCAAAAAACTTTATAACCCCATAAACAAAAACTGACGATAGCCATAATCATACACCTCCTGTCAGCATGATGTTGAGAGGCATAATACACTGCACTAAGATAGTAGTGCAGTGTTTCATAGAAACGATCAGATCAGTGGTGAAAGGTCGCTCTTTTATGGGAAAAACAAAAATAGAAAGGCTGAAATGCTATAAAAAATTAATAAATAAAAAAAGTAAATAAATAAAACTGACTATGCCATAGTAATACATAGCCTGTAAACATAATGCTAAAATGCAGAATACACTGCACTTTAATTCCAGAGCAGTGTATTATATGAGCGATCAGAAGATCGCCGTTGATTGTCCTCTTTAAAAAATACTTAAAGGCTAGGATCCCACTCAGGAATTTCAATCCGGAATATTTATGGACAGATATTCCATGCGAACATTCACGTCCTCATAAATGGCAATGTATTCTGCACAGATTGTGTCTAAAAAAAAGTTAAAAAATAAAAGACAAATGATTTATAAAACCATCAACCCCCACACCCACAAAAAATATGTTTATAAAAAACAAAACAAAAGATATAAAAAAAATAACCCAAAAAATATAAAAAAACAAAATAATCCAAAACCCCCCTCCCATTAGCCATAACTAAACATTGCTTGTCAGCATAAGGCTGAAAGGCATAATATCCTGCCCTACAATAGCAGTGTAGTGTTTTATATGAGCGATCTGAAGATCGCTGGTGAACGCCCTCTTGTAGGATTAGTTTAAAAAGTTCAAAAAATGAAAAAGAAACGGTTGATAAAATAAAAAAGAAATAAAAAAAACTCTCTAACAATATTTAAAAAAAGAAACTATATAGAATTGTGTTTAAAAAAAAATCTACAATAAAACCCCTGCATAATACACTATCATACTCATGCAGTGTATTATTATATGAGCTATCGAAATATCGCTGGTTAACGCCCCTTTATCAAAATAGTTAGAAAGTTATAAATGTAAAAAAGGTTGATGAAATAATTAAAAAATAACAACCCGGCCCCACAAAAACATCCCTTTAAAATGAAATTTTTTGGATCAAATATACAATTCAGAATAAAGAAAAAAAAAATCCCCAAAATGTTATCAAAACATTTAATAATTAAAAGGCATACATTCCCATTATATAGTTAGCTGTTGTTTATAATATAAACATTTTAAATAAAATATTCAATTAAAAAATATCAAAAATATGCATCATATTTTAAGTTAAAAAGAAACATGTAGTTCCCAGTGTGTTCCATCTTTTGTTTGTTTCTTTTTCTTATGCAGTTTCATAATTCCTGAGATAAGTAGTTATGGCCCTAGAGTGTTATATATATTAGCGTCTGTAGCATGTATCAGGAGCATGTTATCATACCTGTGTCTTTTTACAGGTGACTGATGTCCAGCGAGAAGGTGAACGTGACATATACGCCCGTCAGCTGCAAGAAAGGAACCTAAGAGACAGGTAATTAATATTTATATTAATTACTGATAACAATCAGGCTAGATGTAAAATCTAGACCTGCAGAGATTTCATAGTCTCTCTCTTATACATGAAGATATATGTGTTGTTAATAAGTATATCGTCTATGGACAGCTTCTCATATAACACAACCATATCTCAGGTACAGAGATTAGGAACATGTATGATCCTTTTTCTCTTTTTTTAATTTGTAGGAATCCCCTTTTTCAATACTCTATAGAATAGACTGCACTGACTGCAGAGTTTACAAGTTTACTTTAGACTGTGGGCTGACTGACCTCAGACTTAAGACTTAACTGTACTAAGTAAAAAAAATCTATATTCCTTTTTATTTTACTTCAAAAATATAATTATAGTCATACACTATAGCCATAATAACTGATAGCCTGTTAATATAATGCTGAAGGGCATAATACACTGCACTTTAATACTAGTGCATTGTATTTTATAAGTGATATGAAGATCGCTGTTAAAAGGTCCCCTTTATAAAAATTTAAATGCTAGGTTCACATTGAGGAATTTCCAGCCGGAATAACTATTGACGGAGGTTCCACGGGTGCATTGCCATCCCCATAGATGGCAATGTATTCTGCATGAATAATATCTAAAAAAAAAAGTTAAAAATAAACAATTTATAAAATAATTAACCCCGACCCCTACAAAATTACACACACACATATATATATATATATATATATATATATATATATATATATATATGTGTGTGTATAAAGAAATAAAAAAAAAAACAATCCAACAAATATAAAAAATAACCCAACCCTCCCTTTACATTAACCATAATTAAACATTGGCTGTCAACATAATGCTGACAGCTATAATACACTGCACTGTAATACTAGTGCAATGTATTCTATGGGCGATCAGTAGATTGCTGGTAAAAGCCCTCTCTTGGGATAAAAAAAAAAGAACAAAAAACAACAAGTTAAAAAACTAATTAAACATAACACCCTTAAAAAACAATAAAAAAGAGAATATTTGTTTAAAACACACAATAAAACCCATGACAAAACCTTAACCATAAATTGACTTTTAGAATAATGCCGAGAGGCATAAGACACTGTCATACTTCTGCAGTTAATATATGAGCTGTCGAAAGATTGCTGCTTTAAGTCCCTTAATGGGAATAGTTAAAAACTAAGACGCAAAACAAGGTTAATGAAATAATTTTAAAAAATCTAAATTTCCGCCTCACCAAAAACATGCCTTTAAAAACATATTTTGTATCAAATATTAAATTAAGAAAAAAAAAATATAGATATGCCCAAAAAACTTTATAACCCCATAAACAAAAACTGACGATAGCCATAATCATACACCTCCTGTCAGCATGATGTTGAGAGGCATAATACACTGCACTAAGATAGTAGTGCAGTGTTTCATAGAAACGATCAGATCAGTGGTGAAAGGTCGCTCTTTTATGGGAAAAACAAAAATAGAAAGGCTGAAATGCTATAAAAAATGAATAAATAAAAAAGTAAATAAATAAAACTGACTATGCCATAGTAATACATAGCCTGTAAACATAATGCTAAAATGCAGAATACACTGCACTTTAATTCCAGAGCAGTGTATTATATGAGCGATCAGAAGATCGCCGTTGATTGTCCTCTTTAAAAAATACTTAAAGGCTAGGATCCCACTCAGGAATTTCAATCCGGAATATTTATGGACAGATATTCCATGCGAACATTCACGTCCTCATAAATGGCAATGTATTCTGCACAGATTGTGTCTAAAAAAAAGTTAAAAAATAAAAGACAAATGATTTATAAAACCATCAACCCCCACACCCACAAAAAATATGTTTATAAAAAACAAAACAAAAGATATAAAAAAAATAACCCAAAAAATATAAAAAAACAAAATAATCCAAAACCCCCCTCCCATTAGCCATAACTAAACATTGCTTGTCAGCATAAGGCTGAAAGGCATAATATCCTGCCCTACAATAGCAGTGTAGTGTTTTATATGAGCGATCTGAAGATCGCTGGTGAACGCCCTCTTGTAGGATTAGTTTAAAAAGTTCAAAAAATGAAAAAGAAACGGTTGATAAAATAAAAAAGAAATAAAAAAAACTCTCTAACAATATTTAAAAAAAGAAACTATATAGAATTGTGTTTAAAAAAAAATCTACAATAAAACCCCTGCATAATACACTATCATACTCATGCAGTGTATTATTATATGAGCTATCGAAATATCGCTGGTTAACGCCCCTTTATCAAAATAGTTAGAAAGTTATAAATGTAAAAAAGGTTGATGAAATAATTAAAAAATAACAACCCGGCCCCACAAAAACATCCCTTTAAAATGAAATTTTTTGGATCAAATATACAATTCAGAATAAAGAAAAAAAAAATCCCCAAAATGTTATCAAAACATTTAATAATTAAAAGGCATACATTCCCATTATATAGTTAGCTGTTGTTTATAATATAAACATTTTAAATAAAATATTCAATTAAAAAATATCAAAAATATACATCATATTTTAAGTTAAAAAGAAACATGTAGTTCCCAGTGTGTTCCATCTTTTGTTTGTTTCTTTTTCTTATGCAGTTTCATAATTCCTGAGATAAGTAGTTATGGCCCTAGAGTGTTATATATATTAGCGTCTGTAGCATGTATCAGGAGCATGTTATCATACCTGTGTCTTTTTACAGGTGACTGATGTCCAGCGAGAAGGTGAACGTGACATATACGCCCGTCAGCTGCAAGAAAGGAACCACGAGACAGGTAATTAATATTTATATTAATTACTGATAACAATCAGGCTAGATGTAAAATCTAGACCTGCAGAGATTTCATAGTCTCTCTCTTATACATGAAGATATATGTGTTGTTAATAAGTATATCGTCTATGGACAGCTTCTCATATAACACAACCATATCTCAGGTACAGAGATTAGGAACATGTATGATCCTTTTTCTCTTTTTTTAATTTGTAGGAATCCCCTTTTTCAATACTCTATAGAATAGACTGCACTGACTGCAGAGTTTACAAGTTTACTTTAGACTGTGGGCTGACTGACCTCAGACTTAAGACTTAACTGTACTAAGTAAAAAAAATCTATATTCCTTTTTATTTTACTTCAAATATATAATTATAGTCATACACTATAGCCATAATAACTGATAGCCTGTTAATATAATGCTGAAGGGCATAATACACTGCACTTTAATACTAGTGCATTGTATTTTATAAGTGATATGAAGATCGCTGTTAAAAGGTCCCCTTTATAAAAATTTAAATGCTAGGTTCACATTGAGGAATTTCCAGCCGGAATAACTATTGACGGAGGTTCCACGGGTGCATTGCCATCCCCATAGATGGCAATGTATTCTGCATGAATAATATCTAAAAAAAGAAAGTTAAAAATAAACAATTTATAAAATAATTAACCCCGACCCCTACAAAATTATACATATATATATATATATATATATATATATATATATATATATATATATATATATGTGTGTGTGTATAAAGAAATAAAAAAAAAAACAATCCAACAAATATAAAAAATAACCCAACCCTCCCTTTACATTAACCATAATTAAACATTGGCTGTCAACATAATGCTGACAGCTATAATACACTGCACTGTAATACTAGTGCAATGTATTCTATGGGCGATCAGTAGATTGCTGGTAAAAGCCCTCTCTTGGGATAAAAAAAAAAAAGAACAAAAAACAACAAGTTAAAAAACTAATTAAACATAACACCCTTAAAAAACATTAAAAAAGAGAATATTTGTTTAAAACACACAATAAAACCCATGACAAAACCTTAACCATAAATTGACTTTTAGAATAATGCCGAGAGGCATAAGACACTGTCATACTTCTGCAGTTAATATATGAGCTGTCGAAAGATTGCTGCTTTAAGTCCCTTAATGGGAATAGTTAAAAACTAAGACGCAAAACAAGGTTAATGAAATAATTTTAAAAAATCTAAATCTCCGCCTCACCAAAAACATGCCTTTAAAAACATATTTTGTATCAAATATTAAATTAAGAAAAAACAATATATAGATATGCCCAAAAAACTTTATAACCCCATAAACAAAAACTGACGATAGCCATAATCATACACCTCCTGTCAGCATGATGTTGAGAGGCATAATACACTGCACTAAGATAGTAGTGCAGTGTTTCATAGAAACGATCAGATCAGTGGTGAAAGGTCGCTCTTTTATGGGAAAAACAAAAATAGAAAGGCTGAAATGCTATAAAAAATTAATAAATAAAAAAAGTAAATAAATAAAACTGACTATGCCATAGTAATACATAGCCTGTAAACATAATGCTAAAATGCAGAATACACTGCACTTTAATTCCAGAGCAGTGTATTATATGAGCGATCAGAAGATCGCCGTTGATTGTCCTCTTTAAAAAATACTTAAAGGCTAGGATCCCACTCAGGAATTTCAATCCGGAATATTTATGGACAGATATTCCATGCGAACATTCACGTCCTCATAAATGGCAATGTATTCTGCACAGATTGTGTCTAAAAAAAAGTTAAAAAATAAAAGACAAATGATTTATAAAACCATCAACCCCCACACCCACAAAAAATATGTTTATAAAAAACAAAACAAAAGATATAAAAAAAATAACCCAAAAAATATAAAAAAACAAAATAATCCAAAACCCCCCTCCCATTAGCCATAACTAAACATTGCTTGTCAGCATAAGGCTGAAAGGCATAATATCCTGCCCTACAATAGCAGTGTAGTGTTTTATATGAGCGATCTGAAGATCGCTGGTGAACGCCCTCTTGTAGGATTAGTTTAAAAAGTTCAAAAAATGAAAAAGAAACGGTTGATAAAATAAAAAAGAAATAAAAAAAACTCTCTAACAATATTTAAAAAAAGAAACTATATAGAATTGTGTTTAAAAAAAAATCTACAATAAAACCCCTGCATAATACACTATCATACTCATGCAGTGTATTATTATATGAGCTATCGAAATATCGCTGGTTAACGCCCCTTTATCAAAATAGTTAGAAAGTTATAAATGTAAAAAAGGTTGATGAAATAATTAAAAAATAACAACCCGGCCCCACAAAAACATCCCTTTAAAATGAAATTTTTTGGATCAAATATACAATTCAGAATAAAGAAAAAAAAAATCCCCAAAATGTTATCAAAACATTTAATAATTAAAAGGCATACATTCCCATTATATAGTTAGCTGTTGTTTATAATATAAACATTTTAAATAAAATATTCAATTAAAAAATATCAAAAATATGCATCATATTTTAAGTTAAAAAGAAACATGTAGTTCCCAGTGTGTTCCATCTTTTGTTTGTTTCTTTTTCTTATGCAGTTTCATAATTCCTGAGATAAGTAGTTATGGCCCTAGAGTGTTATATATATTAGCGTCTGTAGCATGTATCAGGAGCATGTTATCATACCTGTGTCTTTTTACAGGTGACTGATGTCCAGCGAGAAGGTGAACGTGACATATACGCCCGTCAGCTGCAAGAAAGGAACCTAAGAGACAGGTAATTAATATTTATATTAATTACTGATAACAATCAGGCTAGATGTAAAATCTAGACCTGCAGAGATTTCATAGTCTCTCTCTTATACATGAAGATATATGTGTTGTTAATAAGTATATCGTCTATGGACAGCTTCTCATATAACACAACCATATCTCAGGTACAGAGATTAGGAACATGTATGATCCTTTTTCTCTTTTTTTTATTTGTAGGAATCCCCTTTTTCAATACTCTATAGAATAGACTGCACTGACTGCAGAGTTTACAAGTTTACTTTAGACTGTGGGCTGACTGACCTCAGACTTAAGACTTAACTGTACTAAGTAAAAAAAATCTATATTCCTTTTTATTTTACTTCAAAAATATAATTATAGTCATACACTATAGCCATAATAACTGATAGCCTGTTAATATAATGCTGAAGGGCATAATACACTGCACTTTAATACTAGTGCATTGTATTTTATAAGTGATATGAAGATCTCTGTTAAAAGGTCCCCTTTATAAAAATTTAAATGCTAGGTTCACATTGAGGAATTTCCAGCCGGAATAACTATTGACGGAGGTTCCACGGGTGCATTGCCATCCCCATAGATGGCAATGTATTCTGCATGAATAATATCTAAAAAAAAAAGTTAAAAATAAACAATTTATAAAATAATTAACCCCGACCCCTACAAAATTATACACATATATATATATATATATATATATATATATATATGTGTGTGTATAAAGAAATAAAAAAAAAAACATCCAACAAATATAAAAAATAACCCAACCCTCCCTTTACATTAACCATAATTAAACATTGGCTGTCAACATAATGCTGACAGCTATAATACACTGCACTGTAATACTAGTGCAATGTATTCTATGGGCGATCAGTAGATTGCTGGTAAAAGCCCTCTCTTGGGATAAAAAAAAAAGAACAAAAAACAACAAGTTAAAAAACTAATTAAACATAACACCCTTAAAAAACAATAAAAAAGAGAATATTTGTTTAAAACACACAATAAAACCCATGACAAAACCTTAACCATAAATTGACTTTTAGAATAATGCCGAGAGGCATAAGACACTGTCATACTTCTGCAGTTAATATATGAGCTGTCGAAAGATTGCTGCTTTAAGTCCCTTAATGGGAATAGTTAAAAACTAAGACGCAAAACAAGGTTAATGAAATAATTTTAAAAAATCTAAATTTCCGCCTCACCAAAAACATGCCTTTAAAAACATATTTTGTATCAAATATTAAATTAAGAAAAAAAAATATATAGATATGCCCAAAAAACTTTATAACCCCATAAACAAAAACTGACGATAGCCATAATCATACACCTCCTGTCAGCATGATGTTGAGAGGCATAATACACTGCACTAAGATAGTAGTGCAGTGTTTCATAGAAACGATCAGATCAGTGGTGAAAGGTCGCTCTTTTATGGGAAAAACAAAAATAGAAAGGCTGAAATGCTATAAAAAATGAATAAATAAAAAAGTAAATAAATAAAACTGACTATGCCATAGTAATACATAGCCTGTAAACATAATGCTAAAATGCAGAATACACTGCACTTTAATTCCAGAGCAGTGTATTATATGAGCGATCAGAAGATCGCCGTTGATTGTCCTCTTTAAAAAATACTTAAAGGCTAGGATCCCACTCAGGAATTTCAATCCGGAATATTTATGGACAGATATTCCATGCGAACATTCACGTCCTCATAAATGGCAATGTATTCTGCACAGATTGTGTCTAAAAAAAAGTTAAAAAATAAAAGACAAATGATTTATAAAACCATCAACCCCCACACCCACAAAAAATATGTTTATAAAAAACAAAACAAAAGATATAAAAAAAATAACCCAAAAAATATAAAAAAACAAAATAATCCAAAACCCCCCTCCCATTAGCCATAACTAAACATTGCTTGTCAGCATAAGGCTGAAAGGCATAATATCCTGCCCTACAATAGCAGTGTAGTGTTTTATATGAGCGATCTGAAGATCGCTGGTGAACGCCCTCTTGTAGGATTAGTTTAAAAAGTTCAAAAAATGAAAAAGAAACGGTTGATAAAATAAAAAAGAAATAAAAAAACTCTCTAACAATATTTTAAAAAAGAAACTATATAGAATTGTGTTTAAAAAAAAATCTACAATAAAACCCCTGCATAATACACTATCATACTCATGCAGTGTATTATTATATGAGCTATCGAAATATCGCTGGTTAACGCCCCTTTATCAAAATAGTTAGAAAGTTATAAATGTAAAAAAGGTTGATGAAATAATTAAAAAATAACAACCCGGCCCCACAAAAACATCCCTTTAAAATGAAATTTTTTGGATCAAATATACAATTCAGAATAAAGAAAAAAAAATCCCCAAAATGTTATCAAAACATTTCATAATTAAAAGGCATACATTCCCATTATATAGTTAGCTGTTGTTTATAATATAAACATTTTAAATAAAATATTCAATTAAAAAATATCAAAAATATACATCATATTTTAAGTTAAAAAGAAACATGTAGTTCCCAGTGTGTTCCATCTTTTGTTTGTTTCTTTTTCTTATGCAGTTTCATAATTCCTGAGATAAGTAGTTATGGCCCTAGAGTGTTATATATATTAGCGTCTGTAGCATGTATCAGGAGCATGTTATCATACCTGTGTCTTTTTACAGGTGACTGATGTCCAGCGAGAAGGTGAACGTGACATATACGCCCGTCAGCTGCAAGAAAGGAACCACGAGACAGGTAATTAATATTTATATTAATTACTGATAACAATCAGGCTAGATGTAAAATCTAGACCTGCAGAGATTTCATAGTCTCTCTCTTATACATGAAGATATATGTGTTGTTAATAAGTATATCGTCTATGGACAGCTTCTCATATAACACAACCATATCTCAGGTACAGAGATTAGGAACATGTATGATCCTTTTTCTCTTTTTTTTTATTTGTAGGAATCCCTTTTTTCAATACTCTATAGAATAGACTGCACTGACTGCAGAGTTTACAAGTTTACTTTAGACTGTGGGCTGACTGACCTCAGACTTAAGACTTAACTGTACTAAGTAAAAAAAATCTATATTCCTTTTTATTTTACTTCAAATATATAATTATAGTCATACACTATAGCCATAATAACTGATAGCCTGTTAATATAATGCTGAAGGGCATAATACACTGCACTTTAATACTAGTGCATTGTATTTTATAAGTGATATGAAGATCGCTGTTAAAAGGTCCCCTTTATAAAAATTTAAATGCTAGGTTCACATTGAGGAATTTCCAGCCGGAATAACTATTGACGGAGGTTCCACGAGTGCATTGCCATCCCCATAGATGGCAATGTATTCTGCATGAATAATATCTAAAAAAAAAAGTTAAAAATAAACAATTTATAAAATAATTAATCCCGACCCCTACAAAATTATACACATATATATATATATATATATATATATATATATATATATATATATGTGTGTGTATAAAGAAATAAAAAAAAACAATCCAACAAATATAAAAAATAACCCAACCCTCCCTTTACATTAACCATAATTAAACATTGGCTGTCAACATAATGCTGACAGCTATAATACACTGCACTGTAATACTAGTGCAATGTATTCTATGGGCGATCAGTAGATTGCTGGTAAAAGCCCTCTCTTGGGATAAAAAAAAAAGAACAAAAAACAACAAGTTAAAAAACTAATTAAACATAACACCCTTAAAAAACATTAAAAAAGAGAATATTTGTTTAAAACACATAATAAAACCCATGACAAAACCTTAACCATAAATTGTCTTTTAGAATAATGCCGAGAGGCATAAGACACTGTGATACTACTGCAGTTAATATATGAGCTGTCGAAAGATTGCTGCTTTAAGTCCCTTAATGGGAATAGTTAAAAACTAAGACGCAAAACAAGGTTAATGAAATAATTTTAAAAAATCTAAATCTCCGCCTCACCAAAAACATGCCTTTAAAAACATATTTTGTATCAAATATTAAATTAAGAAAAAACAATATATAGATATGCCCAAAAAACTTTATAACCCCATAAACAAAAACTGACGATAGCCATAATCATACACCTCCTGTCAGCATGATGTTGAGAGGCATAATACACTGCACTAAGATAGTAGTGCAGTGTTTCATAGAAACGATCAGATCAGTGGTGAAAGGTCGCTCTTTTATGGGAAAAACAAAAATAGAAAGGCTGAAATGCTATAAAAAATTAATAAATAAAAAAAGTAAATAAATAAAACTGACTATGCCATGGTAATACATAGCCTGTAAACATAATGCTAAAATGCAGAATACACTGCACTTTAATTCCAGAGCAGTGTATTATATGAGCGATCAGAAGATCGCCGTTGATTGTCCTCTTTAAAAAATACTTAAAGGCTAGGATCCCACTCAGGAATTTCAATCCGGAATATTTATGGACAGATATTCCATGCGAACATTCACGTCCTCATAAATGGCAATGTATTCTGCACAGATTGTGTCTAAAAAAAAGTAAAAAAATAAAAGACAAATGATTTATAAAACCATCAACCCCCACACCCACAAAAAATATATTTATAAAAAAACAAAACAAAAGATATTAAAAAAAATAACCCAAAAAATATAAAAAAAACAAAATAATCCAAAACCCCCCTCCCATTAGCCATAACTAAACATTGCTTGTCAGCATAAGGCTTAAAGGCATAATATCCTGCCCTACAATAGCAGTGTAGTGTTTTATATGAGCGATCTGAAGATCGCTGGTGAACGCCCTCTTGTAGGATTAGTTTAAAAAGTTCAAAAAATGAAAAAGAAACGGTTGATAAAATAAAAAAGAAATAAAAAAACTCTCTAACAATATTTAAAAAAAGAAACTATATAGAATTGTGTTTAAAAAAAAATCTACAATAAAACCCCTGCATAATACACTATCATACTCATGCAGTGTATTATTATATGAGCTATCGAAATATCGCTGGTTAACGCCCCTTTATCAAAATAGTTAGAAAGTTATAAATGTAAAAAAGGTTGATGAAATAATTAAAAAATAACAACCCGGCCCCACAAAAACATCCCTTTAAAATGAAATTTTTTGGATCAAATATACAATTCAGAATAAAGAAAAAAAAATCCCCAAAATGTTATCAAAACATTTCATAATTAAAAGGCATACATTCCCATTATATAGTTAGCTGTTGTTTATAATATAAACATTTTAAATAAAATATTCAATTAAAAAATATCAAAAATATACATCATATTTTAAGTTAAAAAGAAACATGTAGTTCCCAGTGTGTTCCATCTTTTGTTTGTTTCTTTTTCTTATGCAGTTTCATAATTCCTGAGATAAGTAGTTATGGCCCTAGAGTGTTATATATATTAGCGTCTGTAGCATGTATCAGGAGCATGTTATCATACCTGTGTCTTTTTACAGGTGACTGATGTCCAGCGAAAAGGTGAACGTGACATATACGCCCGTCAGCTCCAAGAAAGGAACCACAAGACAGGTAATTAATATTTATATTAATTACTGATAACAATCAGGCTAGATGTAAAATCTAGACCTGCAGAGATTTCATAGTCTCTCTCTTATACATGAAGATATTTGTGTTGTTAATAAGTATATCGTCTATGGACAGCTTCTCATATAACACAACCATATCTCAGGTACAGAGATTAGGAACATGTATGATCCTTTTTCTCTTTTTTTTAAATTGTAGGAATCCCCTTTTTCAATACTCTATAGAATAGACTGCACTGACTGCAGAGTTTACAAGTTTACTTTAGACTGTGGGCTGACTGACCTCAGACTTAAGACTTAACTGTACTAAGTAAAAAAAAATCTATATTCCTTTTTATTTTACTTCAAATATATAATTATAGTCATACACTATAGCCATAATAACTGATAGCCTGTTAATATAATGCTGAAGGGCATAATACACTGCACTTTAATACTAGTGCATTGTATTTTATAAGTGATATGAAGATCGCTGTTAAAAGGTCCCCTTTATAAAAATTTAAATGCTAGGTTCACATTGAGGAATTTCCAGCCGGAATAACTATTGACGGAGGTTCCACGGGTGCATTGCCATCCCCATAGATGGCAATGTATTCTGCATGAATAATATCTAAAAAAAAAAGTTAAAAATAAACAATTTATAAAATAATTAACCCCGACCCCTACAAAATTACACACACACACATATATATATATATATATATATATATATATATATATGTGTATAAAGAAATAAAAAAAAAACAATCCAACAAATATAAAAAAATAACCCAACCCTCCCTTTACATTAACCATAATTAAACATTGGCTGTCAACATAATGCTGACAGCTATAATACACTGCACTGTAATACTAGTGCAATGTATTCTATGGGCGATCAGTAGATTGCTGGTAAAAGCCCTCTCTTGGGATAAAAAAAAAGAACAAAAAACAACAAGTTAAAAAACTAATTAAACATAACACCCTTAAAAAACATTAAAAAAGAGAATATTTGTTTAAAACACACAATAAAACCCATGACAAAACCTTAACCATAAATTAACTTTTAGAATAATGCCGAGAGGCATAAGACACTGTCATACTTCTGCAGTTAATATATGAGCTGTCGAAAGATTGCTGCTTTAAGTCCCTTAATGGGAATAGTTAAAAACTAAGACGCAAAACAAGGTTAATGAAATAATTTTAAAAAATCTAAATCTCCGCCTCACCAAAAACATGCCTTTAAAAACATATTTTGTATCAAATATTAAATTAAGAAAAAACAATATATAGATATGCCTAAAAAACTTTATAACCCCATAAACAAAAACTGACGATAGCCATAATCATACACCTCCTGTCAGCATGATGTTGAGAGGCATAATACACTGCACTAAGATAGTAGTGCAGTGTTTCGTAGAAACGATCAGATCAGTGGTGAAAGGTCGCTCTTTTATGGGAAAAACAAAAATAGAAAGGCTGAAATGCTATAAAAAATTAATAAATAAAAAAAGTAAATAAATAAAACTGACTATGCCATAGTAATACATAGCCTGTAAACATAATGCTAAAATGCAGAATACACTGCACTTTAATTCCAGAGCAGTGTATTATATGAGCGATCAGAAGATCGCCGTTGATTGTCCTCTTTAAAAAATACTTAAAGGCTAGGATCCCACTCAGGAATTTCAATCCGGAATATTTATGGACAGATATTCCATGCGAACATTCACGTCCTCATAAATGGCAATGTATTCTGCACAGATTGTGTCTAAAAAAAAGTTAAAAAATAAAAGACAAATGATTTATAAAACCATCAACCCCCACACCCACAAAAAATATGTTTATAAAAAACAAAACAAAAGATATAAAAAAAATAACCCAAAAAATATAAAAAAACAAAATAATCCAAAACCCCCCTCCCATTAGCCATAACTAAACATTGCTTGTCAGCATAAGGCTGAAAGGCATAATATCCTGCCCTACAATAGCAGTGTAGTGTTTTATATGAGCGATCTGAAGATCGCTGGTGAACGCCCTCTTGTAGGATTAGTTGAAAAAGTTCAAAAAATGAAAAAGAAACGGTTGATAAAATAAAAAAGAAATAAAAAAAACTCTCTAACAATATTTAAAAAAAGAAACTATATAGAATTGTGTTTAAAAAAAAATCTACAATAAAACCCCTGCATAATACACTATCATACTCATGCAGTGTATTATTATATGAGCTATCGAAATATCGCTGGTTAACGCCCCTTTATCAAAATAGTTAGAAAGTTATAAATGTAAAAAAGGTTGATGAAATAATTAAAAAACAACAACCCGGCCCCACAAAAACATCCCTTTAAAATGAAATTTTTTGGATCAAATATACAATTCAGAATAAAGAAAAAAAAAATCCCCAAAATGTTATCAAAACATTTAATAATTAAAAGGCATACATTCCCATTATATAGTTAGCTGTTGTTTATAATATAAACATTTTAATTAAAATATTCAATTAAAAAATATCAAAAATATGCATCATATTTTAAGTTAAAAAGAAACATGTAGTTCCCAGTGTGTTCCATCTTTTGTTTGTTTCTTTTTCTTATGCAGTTTCATAATTCCTGAGATAAGTAGTTATGGCCCTAGAGTGTTATATATATTAGCGTCTGTAGCATGTATCAGGAGCATGTTATCATACCTGTGTCTTTTTACAGGTGACTGATGTCCAGCGAGAAGGTGAACGTGACATATACGCCCGTCAGCTGCAAGAAAGGAACCTAAGAGACAGGTAATTAATATTTATATTAATTACTGATAACAATCAGGCTAGATGTAAAATCTAGACCTGCAGAGATTTCATAGTCTCTCTCTTATACATGAAGATATATGTGTTGTTAATAAGTATATCGTCTATGGACAGCTTCTCATATAACACTACCATATCTCAGGTACAGAGATTAGGAACATGTATGATCCTTTTTCTCTTTTTTTTTATTTGTAGGAATCCCTTTTTTCAATACTCTATAGAATAGACTGCACTGACTGCAGAGTTTACAAGTTTACTTTAGACTGTGGGCTGACTGACCTCAGACTTAAGACTTAACTGTACTAAGTAAAAAAAATCTATATTCCTTTTTATTTTACTTCAAATATATAATTATAGTCATACACTATAGCCATAATAACTGATAGCCTGTTAATATAATGCTGAAGGGCATAATACACTGCACTTTAATACTAGTGCATTGTATTTTATAAGTGATATGAAGATCGCTGTTAAAAGGTCCCCTTTATAAAAATTTAAATGCTAGGTTCACATTGAGGAATTTCCAGCCTGAATAACTATTGACGGAGGTTCCACGGGTGCATTGCCATCCCCATAGATGGCAATGTATTCTGCATGAATAATATCTAAAAAAAAAGTTAAAAATAAACAATTTATAAAATAATTAACCCCGACCCCTACAAAATTATACATATATATATATATATATATATATATATATATATATATATATGTGTGTGTATAAAGAAATAAAAAAAAAACCATCCAACAAATATAAAAAATAACCCAACCCTCCCTTTACATTAACCATAATTAAACATTGGCTGTCAACATAATGCTGACAGCTATAATACACTGCACTGTAATACTAGTGCAATGTATTCTATGGGCGATCAGTAGATTGCTGGTAAAAGCCCTCTCTTGGGATAAAAAAAAACAAAAAACAACAAGTTAAAAAACTAATTAAACATAACACCCTTAAAAAACATTAAAAAAGAGAATATTTGTTTAAAACACACAATAAAACCCATGACAAAACCTTAACCATAAATTGTATTTTAGAATAATGCCGAGAGGCATAAGACACTGTCATACTACTGCAGTTAATATATGAGCTGTCGAAAGATTGCTGCTTTAAGTCCCTTAATGGGAATAGTTAAAAACTAAGACGCAAAACAAGGTTAATGAAATAATTTAAAAAAATCTAAATCTCCGCCTCACCAAAAACATGCCTTTAAAAACATATTTTGTATCAAATATTAAATTAAGAAAAAACAATATATAGATATGCCCAAAAAACTTTATAACCCATAAACAAAAACTGATGATAGCCATAATCATACACCTCCTGTCAGCATGATGTTGAGAGGCATAATACACTGCACTAAGATAGTAGTGCAGTGTTTCATAGAAACGATCAGATCAGTGGTGAAAGGTCGCTCTTTTATGGGAAAAACAAAAATAGAAAGGCTGAAATGCTATAAAAAATTAATAAATAAAAAAAGTAAATAAATAAAACTGACTATGCCATGGTAATACATAGCCTGTAAACATAATGCTAAAATGCAGAATACACTGCACTTTAATTCCAGAGCAGTGTATTATATGAGCGATCAGAAGATCGCCGTTGATTGTCCTCTTTAAAAAATACTTAAAGGCTAGGATCCCACTCAGGAATTTCAATCCGGAATATTTATGGACAGATATTCCATGCGAACATTCACGTCCTCATAAATGGCAATGTATTCTGCTCAGATTGTGTCTAAAAAAAAGTTAAAAAATAAAAGACAAATGATTTATAAAACCATCAACCCCCACACCCACAAAAAATATATTTATAAAAAACAAAACAAAAGATATAAAAAAATAACCCAAAAAATATAAAAAAACAAAATAATCCAAAACCCCCCTCCCATTAGCCATAACTAAACATTGCTTGTCAGCATAAGGCTGAAAGGCATAATATCCTGCCCTACAATAGCAGTGTAGTGTTTTATATGAGCGATCTGAAGATCGCTGGTGAACGCCCTCTTGTAGGATTAGTTGAAAAAGTTCAAAAAATGAAAAAGAAACGGTTGATAAAATAAAAAAGAAGTAAAAAAACTCTCTAACAATATTTAAAAAAAGAAACTATATAGAATTGTGTTTAAAAAAAAATCTACAATTAAACCCCTGCATAATACACTATCATACTCATGCAGTGTATTATTATATGAGCTATCGAAATATCGCTGGTTAACGCCCCTTTATCAAAATAGTTAGAAAGTTATAAATGTAAAAAAGGTTGATGAAATAATTAAAAAATAACAACTCGGCCCCACAAAAACATCCCTTTAAAATGAAATTTTTTGGATCAAATATACAATTCAGAATAAAGAAAAAAAATCCCCAAAATGTTATCAAAACATTTAATAATTAAAAGGCATACATTCCCATTATATAGTTAGCTGTTGTTTATAATATAAACATTTTAAATAAAATATTCAATTAAAAAATATCAAAAATATACATCATATTTTAAGTTAAAAAGAAACATGTAGTTCCCAGTGTGTTCCATCTTTTGTTTGTTTCTTTTTCTTATGCAGTTTCATAATTCCTGAGATAAGTAGTTATGGCCCTAGAGTGTTATATATATTAGTGTCTGTAGCATGTATCAGGAGCATGTTATCATACCTGTGTCTTTTTACAGGTGACTGATGTCCAGCGAGAAGGTGAACGTGACATATACGCCCGTCAGCTGCAAGAAAGGAACCACGAGACAGGTAATTAATATTTATATTAATTACTGATAACAATCAGGCTAGATGTAAAATCTAGACCTGCAGAGATTTCATAGTCTCTCTCTTATACATGAAGATATATGTGTTGTTAATAAGTATATCGTCTATGGACAGCTTCTCATATAACACAACCATATCTCAGGTACAGAGATTAGGAACATGTATAATCCTTTTTCTCTTTTTTTTAATTTGTAGGAATCCCCTTTTTCAATACTCTATAGAATAGTGAATTCGGGTAGAAAAACAGACATGGTGCACATCTACAATCTTGTATAATGATCTGATTGCTTCTCAGCATAATATCAAAAACTAACAGGTTGTTAGTATACATTTTTGATCAAAAAGTACAAGCCCACTCGCCACGTCAAGGCCACCTATTTTGAGTGGGTCCCTAACGTCCCCAGCATAAAATGGCGCAGCACCGAGCGGCGACCACCACCGCCGCGACACCAATGCCCACAGTGGGGAGCGACCCACCGGCAGAGCGGCCCCAATGCCACTCAAACCAGTCTTTGGGCCGCACCCCCCCGCAGACACGGCGCCACGGCAGTAACGGACACCGCACAGCACCACACCAGTGTGAACAGGGTGTAATGGCTCACTTACCATGCTCTCCCAGTCAGACTGGGAGGCTGCTAGGAAAGAAATGACCCATGTGTAGCTAACTACTACTTATATAGGGTTGGGCTGAGGGGGTGGGGAAGAGTGCAGACAACATGTTCAAACAAAAAAAAAAAAGAGGGGATAGAAATCACAATGTGAATTCGGGTAGAAAAACAGACATGGTGCACATCTACAATCTTGTATAATGATCTGATTGCTTCTCAGCATAATATCAAAAACTAACAGGTTGTTAGTATACATTTTTGATCAAAAAGTACAAGCCCACTCGCCACGTCAAGGCCACCTATTTTGAGTGGGTCCCTAACGTCCCCAGCATAAAATGGCGCAGCACCGAGCGGCGAACACCACCGCCGCGACACCAATGCCCACAGTGGGGAGCGACCCACCGGCAGAGCGGCCCCAATGCCACTCAAACCAGTCTTTGGGCCGCACCCCCCCGCAGACACGGCGCCACGGCAGTAACGGACACCGCACAGCACCACACCAGTGTGAACAGGGTGTAATGGCTCACTTACCATGCTCTCCCAGTCAGACTGGGAGGCTGCTAGGAAAGAAATGACCCATGTGTAGCTAACTACTACTTATATAGGGTTGGGCTGAGGGGGTGGGGAAGAGTGCAGACAACATGTTCAAACAAAAAAAAAAAAGAGGGGATAGAAATCACAATGTGAATTCGGGTAGAAAAACAGACATGGTGCACATCTACAATCTTGTATAATGATCTGATTGCTTCTCAGCATAATATCAAAAACTAACAGGTTGTTAGTATACATTTTTGATCAAAAAGTACAAGCCCACTCGCCACGTCAAGGCCACCTATTTTGAGTGGGTCCCTAACGTCCCCAGCATAAAATGGCGCAGCACCGAGCGGCGACCACCACCGCCGCGACACCAATGCCCACAGTGGGGAGCGACCCACCGGCAGAGCGGCCCCAATGCCACTCAAACCAGTCTTTGGGCCGCACCCCCCCGCAGACACGGCGCCACGGCAGTAACGGACACCGCACAGCACCACACCAGTGTGAACAGGGTGTAATGGCTCACTTACCATGCTCTCCCAGTCAGACTGGGAGGCTGCTAGGAAAGAAATGACCCATGTGTAGCTAACTACTACTTATATAGGGTTGGGCTGAGGGGGTGGGGAAGAGTGCAGACAACATGTTCAAACAAAAAAAAAAAAGAGGGGATAGAAATCACAATGTGAATTCGGGTAGAAAAACAGACATGGTGCACATCTACAATCTTGTATAATGATCTGATTGCTTCTCAGCATAATATCAAAAACTAACAGGTTGTTAGTATACATTTTTGATCAAAAAGTACAAGCCCACTCGCCACGTCAAGGCCACCTATTTTGAGTGGGTCCCTAACGTCCCCAGCATAAAATGGCGCAGCACCGAGCGGCGACCACCACCGCCGCGACACCAATGCCCACAGTGGGGAGCGACCCACCGGCAGAGCGGCCCCAATGCCACTCAAACCAGTCTTTGGGCCGCACCCCCCCGCAGACACGGCGCCACGGCAGTAACGGACACCGCACAGCACCACACCAGTGTGAACAGGGTGTAATGGCTCACTTACCATGCTCTCCCAGTCAGACTGGGAGGCTGCTAGGAAAGAAATGACCCATGTGTAGCTAACTACTACTTATATAGGGTTGGGCTGAGGGGGTGGGGAAGAGTGCAGACAACATGTTCAAACAAAAAAAAAAAAAGAGGGGATAGAAATCACAATGTGAATTCGGGTAGAAAAACAGACATGGTGCACATCTACAATCTTGTATAATGATCTGATTGCTTCTCAGCATAATATCAAAAACTAACAGGTTGTTAGTATACATTTTTGATCAAAAAGTACAAGCCCACTCGCCACGTCAAGGCCACCTATTTTGAGTGGGTCCCTAACGTCCCCAGCATAAAATGGCGCAGCACCGAGCGGCGACCACCACCGCCGCGACACCAATGCCCACAGTGGGGAGCGACCCACCGGCAGAGCGGCCCCAATGCCACTCAAACCAGTCTTTGGGCCGCACCCCCCCGTAGACACGGCGCCACGGCAGTAACGGACACCGCACAGCACCACACCAGTGTGAACAGGGTGTAATGGCTCACTTACCATGCTCTCCCAGTCAGACTGGGAGGCTGCTAGGAAAGAAATGACCCATGTGTAGCTAACTACTACTTATATAGGGTTGGGCTGAGGGGGTGGGGAAGAGTGCAGACAACATGTTCAAACAAAAAAAAAAAAGAGGGGATAGAAATCACAATGTGAATTCGGGTAGAAAAACAGACATGGTGCACATCTACAATCTTGTATAATGATCTGATTGCTTCTCAGCATAATATCAAAAACTAACAGGTTGTTAGTATACATTTTTGATCAAAAAGTACAAGCCCACTCGCCACGTCAAGGCCACCTATTTTGAGTGGGTCCCTAACGTCCCCAGCATAAAATGGCGCAGCACCGAGCGGCGACCACCACCGCCGCGACACCAATGCCCACAGTGGGGAGCGACCCACCGGCAGAGCGGCCCCAATGCCACTCAAACCAGTCTTTGGGCCGCACCCCCCCGCAGACACGGCGCCACGGCAGTAACGGACACCGCACAGCACCACACCAGTGTGAACAGGGTGTAATGGCTCACTTACCATGCTCTCCCAGTCAGACTGGGAGGCTGCTAGGAAAGAAATGACCCATGTGTAGCTAACTACTACTTATATAGGGTTGGGCTGAGGGGGTGGGGAAGAGTGCAGACAACATGTTCAAACAAAAAAAAAAAAGAGGGGATAGAAATCACAATGTGAATTCGGGTAGAAAAACAGACATGGTGCACATCTACAATCTTGTATAATGATCTGATTGCTTCTCAGCATAATATCAAAAACTAACAGGTTGTTAGTATACATTTTTGATCAAAAAGTACAAGCCCACTCGCCACGTCAAGGCCACCTATTTTGAGTGGGTCCCTAACGTCCCCAGCATAAAATGGCGCAGCACCGAGCGGCGACCACCACCGCCGCGACACCAATGCCCACAGTGGGGAGCGACCCACCGGCAGAGCGGCCCCAATGCCACTCAAACCAGTCTTTGGGCCGCACCCCCCCGCAGACACGGCGCCACGGCAGTAACGGACACCGCACAGCACCACACCAGTGTGAACAGGGTGTAATGGCTCACTTACCATGCTCTCCCAGTCAGACTGGGAGGCTGCTAGGAAAGAAATGACCCATGTGTAGCTAACTACTACTTATATAGGGTTGGGCTGAGGGGGTGGGGAAGAGTGCAGACAACATGTTCAAACAAAAAAAAAAAAGAGGGGATAGAAATCACAATGTGAATTCGGGTAGAAAAACAGACATGGTGCACATCTACAATCTTGTATAATGATCTGATTGCTTCTCAGCATAATATCAAAAACTAACAGGTTGTTAGTATACATTTTTGATCAAAAAGTACAAGCCCACTCGCCACGTCAAGGCCACCTATTTTGAGTGGGTCCCTAACGTCCCCAGCATAAAATGGCGCAGCACCGAGCGGCGACCACCACCGCCGCGACACCAATGCCCACAGTGGGGAGCGACCCACCGGCAGAGCGGCCCCAATGCCACTCAAACCAGTCTTTGGGCCGCACCCCCCCGCAGACACGGCGCCACGGCAGTAACGGACACCGCACAGCACCACACCAGTGTGAACAGGGTGTAATGGCTCACTTACCATGCTCTCCCAGTCAGACTGGGAGGCTGCTAGGAAAGAAATGACCCATGTGTAGCTAACTACTACTTATATAGGGTTGGGCTGAGGGGGTGGGGAAGAGTGCAGACAACATGTTCAAACAAAAAAAAAAAAGAGGGGATAGAAATCACAATGTGAATTCGGGTAGAAAAACAGACATGGTGCACATCTACAATCTTGTATAATGATCTGATTGCTTCTCAGCATAATATCAAAAACTAACAGGTTGTTAGTATACATTTTTGATCAAAAAGTACAAGCCCACTCGCCACGTCAAGGCCACCTATTTTGAGTGGGTCCCTAACGTCCCCAGCATAAAATGGCGCAGCACCGAGCGGCGACCACCACCGCCGCGACACCAATGCCCACAGTGGGGAGCGACCCACCGGCAGAGCGGCCCCAATGCCACTCAAACCAGTCTTTGGGCCGCACCCCCCCGCAGACACGGCGCCACGGCAGTAACGGACACCGCACAGCACCACACCAGTGTGAACAGGGTGTAATGGCTCACTTACCATGCTCTCCCAGTCAGACTGGGAGGCTGCTAGGAAAGAAATGACCCATGTGTAGCTAACTACTACTTATATAGGGTTGGGCTGAGGGGGTGGGGAAGAGTGCAGACAACATGTTCAAACAAAAAAAAAAAAAGAGGGGATAGAAATCACAATGTGAATTCGGGTAGAAAAACAGACATGGTGCACATCTACAATCTTGTATAATGATCTGATTGCTTCTCAGCATAATATCAAAAACTAACAGGTTGTTAGTATACATTTTTGATCAAAAAGTACAAGCCCACTCGCCACGTCAAGGCCACCTATTTTGAGTGGGTCCCTAACGTCCCCAGCATAAAATGGCGCAGCACCGAGCGGCGACCACCACCGCCGCGACACCAATGCCCACAGTGGGGAGCGACCCACCGGCAGAGCGGCCCCAATGCCACTCAAACCAGTCTTTGGGCCGCACCCCCCCGCAGACACGGCGCCACGGCAGTAACGGACACCGCACAGCACCACACCAGTGTGAACAGGGTGTAATGGCTCACTTACCATGCTCTCCCAGTCAGACTGGGAGGCTGCTAGGAAAGAAATGACCCATGTGTAGCTAACTACTACTTATATAGGGTTGGGCTGAGGGGGTGGGGAAGAGTGCAGACAACATGTTCAAACAAAAAAAAAAAAGAGGGGATAGAAATCACAATGTGAATTCGGGTAGAAAAACAGACATGGTGCACATCTACAATCTTGTATAATGATCTGATTGCTTCTCAGCATAATATCAAAAACTAACAGGTTGTTAGTATACATTTTTGATCAAAAAGTACAAGCCCACTCGCCACGTCAAGGCCACCTATTTTGAGTGGGTCCCTAACGTCCCCAGCATAAAATGGCGCAGCACCGAGCGGCGACCACCACCGCCGCGACACCAATGCCCACAGTGGGGAGCGACCCACCGGCAGAGCGGCCCCAATGCCACTCAAACCAGTCTTTGGGCCGCACCCCCCCGCAGACACGGCGCCACGGCAGTAACGGACACCGCACAGCACCACACCAGTGTGAACAGGGTGTAATGGCTCACTTACCATGCTCTCCCAGTCAGACTGGGAGGCTGCTAGGAAAGAAATGACCCATGTGTAGCTAACTACTACTTATATAGGGTTGGGCTGAGGGGGTGGGGAAGAGTGCAGACAACATGTTCAAACAAAAAAAAAAAAGAGGGGATAGAAATCACAATGTGAATTCGGGTAGAAAAACAGACATGGTGCACATCTACAATCTTGTATAATGATCTGATTGCTTCTCAGCATAATATCAAAAACTAACAGGTTGTTAGTATACATTTTTGATCAAAAAGTACAAGCCCACTCGCCACGTCAAGGCCACCTATTTTGAGTGGGTCCCTAACGTCCCCAGCATAAAATGGCGCAGCACCGAGCGGCGACCACCACCGCCGCGACACCAATGCCCACAGTGGGGAGCGACCCACCGGCAGAGCGGCCCCAATGCCACTCAAACCAGTCTTTGGGCCGCACCCCCCCGCAGACACGGCGCCACGGCAGTAACGGACACCGCACAGCACCACACCAGTGTGAACAGGGTGTAATGGCTCACTTACCATGCTCTCCCAGTCAGACTGGGAGGCTGCTAGGAAAGAAATGACCCATGTGTAGCTAACTACTACTTATATAGGGTTGGGCTGAGGGGGTGGGGAAGAGTGCAGACAACATGTTCAAACAAAAAAAAAAAAGAGGGGATAGAAATCACAATGTGAATTCGGGTAGAAAAACAGACATGGTGCACATCTACAATCTTGTATAATGATCTGATTGCTTCTCAGCATAATATCAAAAACTAACAGGTTGTTAGTATACATTTTTGATCAAAAAGTACAAGCCCACTCGCCACGTCAAGGCCACCTATTTTGAGTGGGTCCCTAACGTCCCCAGCATAAAATGGCGCAGCACCGAGCGGCGACCACCACCGCCGCGACACCAATGCCCACAGTGGGGAGCGACCCACCGGCAGAGCGGCCCCAATGCCACTCAAACCAGTCTTTGGGCCGCACCCCCCCGCAGACACGGCGCCACGGCAGTAACGGACACCGCACAGCACCACACCAGTGTGAACAGGGTGTAATGGCTCACTTACCATGCTCTCCCAGTCAGACTGGGAGGCTGCTAGGAAAGAAATGACCCATGTGTAGCTAACTACTACTTATATAGGGTTGGGCTGAGGGGGTGGGGAAGAGTGCAGACAACATGTTCAAACAAAAAAAAAAAAGAGGGGATAGAAATCACAATGTGAATTCGGGTAGAAAAACAGACATGGTGCACATCTACAATCTTGTATAATGATCTGATTGCTTCTCAGCATAATATCAAAAACTAACAGGTTGTTAGTATACATTTTTGATCAAAAAGTACAAGCCCACTCGCCACGTCAAGGCCACCTATTTTGAGTGGGTCCCTAACGTCCCCAGCATAAAATGGCGCAGCACCGAGCGGCGACCACCACCGCCGCGACACCAATGCCCACAGTGGGGAGCGACCCACCGGCAGAGCGGCCCCAATGCCACTCAAACCAGTCTTTGGGCCGCACCCCCCCGCAGACACGGCGCCACGGCAGTAACGGACACCGCACAGCACCACACCAGTGTGAACAGGGTGTAATGGCTCACTTACCATGCTCTCCCAGTCAGACTGGGAGGCTGCTAGGAAAGAAATGACCCATGTCTGACTGGGAGAGCATGGTAAGTGAGCCATTACACCCTGTTCACACTGGTGTGGTGCTGTGCGGTGTCCGTTACTGCCGTGGCGCCGTGTCTGCGGGGGGGTGCGGCCCAAAGACTGGTTTGAGTGGCATTGGGGCCGCTCTGCCGGTGGGTCGCTCCCCACTGTGGGCATTGGTGTCGCGGCGGTGGTGGTCGCCGCTCGGTGCTGCGCCATTTTATGCTAGGGACGTTAGGGACCCACTCAAAATAGGTGGCCTTGACGTGGCGAGTGGGCTTGTACTTTTTGATCAAAAATGTATACTAACAACCTGTTAGTTTTTGATATTATGCTGAGAAGCAATCAGATCATTATACAAGATTGTAGATGTGCACCATGTCTGTTTTTCTACCCGAATTCACTCTATAGAATAGACTGCACTGACTGCAGAGTTTACAAGTTTACTTTAGACTGTGGGCTGACTGACCTCAGACTCAAGACTTAACTGTACAAAGTAAAAAAAATCTATATTCCTTTTTATTTTACTTCAAATATATAATTATAGTCATACACTATAGCCATAATAACTGATAGCCTGTTAATATAATGCTGTAGGGCATAATACACTGCACTTTAATACTAGTGCATTGTATTTTATAAATGATATGAAGATCGCTGTTAAAAGGTCCCCTTTATAAAAATTTAAATGCTAGGTTCACATTGAGAAATTTCCAGCCGGAATAACTATTGACGGAGGTTCCACGGGTGCATTGCCATCCCCATAGATGGCAATGTATTCTGCATGAATAATATCTAAAAAAAAAAGTTAAAAATAAACAATTTATAAAATAATTAACCCCGACCCCTATAAAATTACACACACACACATATATATATATATATATATATATATATATGTGTGTGTATAAAGAAATAAAAAAAAAACCAATCCAACAAATATAAAAAATAACCCAACCCTCCCTTTACATTAACCATAATTAAACATTGGCTGTCAACATAATGCTGACAGCTATAATACACTGCACTGTAATACTAGTGCAATGTATTCTAAGGGCGATCAGTAGATTGCTGGTAAAAGCCCTCTCTTGGGATAAAAAAAAAAGAACAAAAAACAACAAGTTAAAAAACTAATTAAACATAACACTCTTAAAAAACAATAAAAAAGAGAATATTTGTTTAAAACACACAATAAAACCCATGACAAAACCTTAACCATAAATTGACTTTTAGAATAATGCCGAGAGGCATAAGACACTGTCATACTTCTGCAGTTAATATATGAGCTGTCGAAAGATTGCTGCTTTAAGTCCCTTAATGGGAATAGTTAAAAACTAAGACGCAAAACAAGGTTAATGAAATAATTTTAAAAAATCTAAATTTCCGCCTCACCAAAAACATGCCTTTAAAAACATATTTTGTATCAAATATTAAATTAAGAAAAAAAAATATATAGATATGCCCAAAAAACTTTATAACCCCATAAACAAAAACTGACGATAGCCATAATCATACACCTCCTGTCAGCATGATGTTGAGAGGCATAATACACTGCACTAAGATAGTAGTGCAGTGTTTCATAGAAACGATCAGATCAGTGGTGAAAGGTCGCTCTTTTATGGGAAAAACAAAAATAGAAAGGCTGAAATGCTATAAAAAAATTAATAAATAAAAAAGTAAATAAATAAAACTGACTATGCCATAGTAATACATAGCCTGTAAACATAATGCTAAAATGCAGAATACACTGCACTTTAATTCCAGAGCAGTGTATTATATGAGCGATCAGAAGATCGCCGTTGATTGTCCTCTTTAAAAAATACTTAAAGGCTAGGATCCCACTCAGGAATTTCAATCCGGAATATTTATGGACAGATATTCCATGCGAACATTCACGTCCTCATAAATGGCAATGTATTCTGCACAGATTGTGTCTAAAAAAAAGTTAAAAAATAAAAGACAAATGATTTATAAAACCATCAACCCCCACACCCACAAAAAATATGTTTATAAAAAACAAAACAAAAGATATAAAAAAAATAACCCAAAAAATATAAAAAAACTAAATAATCCAAAACCCCCCTCCCATTAGCCATAACTAAACATTGCTTGTCAGCATAAGGCTGAAAGGCATAATATCCTGCCCTACAATAGCAGTGTAGTGTTTTATATGAGCGATCTGAAGATCGCTGGTGAACGCCCTCTTGTAGGATTAGTTTAAAAAGTTCAAAAAATGAAAAAGAAACGGTTGATAAAATAAAAAAGAAATAAAAAAACTCTCTAACAATATTTAAAAAAAGAAACTATATAGAATTGTGTTTAAAAAAAAATCTACAATAAAACCCCTGCATAATACACTATCATACTCATGCAGTGTATTATTATATGAGCTATCGAAATATCGCTGGTTAACGCCCCTTTATCAAAATAGTTAGAAAGTTATAAATGTAAAAAAGGTTGATGAAATAATTAAAAAATAACAACCCGGCCCCACAAAAACATCCCTTTAAAATGAAATTTTTTGGATCAAATATACAATTCAGAATAAAGAAAAAAAAAATCCCCAAAATGTTATCAAAACATTTAATAATTAAAAGGCATACATTCCCATTATATAGTTAGCTGTTGTTTATAATATAAACATTTTAAATAAAATATTCAATTAAAAAATATCAAAAATATGCATCATATTTTAAGTTAAAAAGAAACATGTAGTTCCCAGTGTGTTCCATCTTTTGTTTGTTTCTTTTTCTTATGCAGTTTCATAATTCCTGAGATAAGTAGTTATGGCCCTAGAGTGTTATATATATTAGCGTCTGTAGCATGTATCAGGAGCATGTTATCATACCTGTGTCTTTTTACAGGTGACTGATGTCCAGCGAGAAGGTGAACGTGACATATACGCCCGTCAGCTGCAAGAAAGGAACCTAAGAGACAGGTAATTAATATTTATATTAATTACTGATAACAATCAGGCTAGATGTAAAATCTAGACCTGCAGAGATTTCATAGTCTCTCTCTTATACATGAAGATATATGTGTTGTTAATAAGTATATCGTCTATGGACAGCTTCTCATATAACACAACCATATCTCAGGTACAGAGATTAGGAACATGTATGATCCTTTTTCTCTTTTTTTTATTAGTAGGAATCCCCTTTTTCAATACTCTATAGAATAGACTGCACTGACTGCAGAGTTTACAAGTTTACTTTAGACTGTGGGCTGACTGACCTCAGACTTAAGACTTAACTGTACTAAGTAAAAAAAATCTATATTCCTTTTTATTTTACTTCAAATATATAATTATAGTCATACACTATAGCCATAATAACTGATAGCCTGTTAATATAATGCTGAAGGGCATAATACACTGCACTTTAATACTAGTGCATTGTATTTTATAAGTGATATGAAGATCGCTGTTAAAAGGTCCCCTTTATAAAAATTTAAATGCTAGGTTCACATTGAGGAATTTCCAGCCGGAATAACTATTGACGGAGGTTCCACGGGTGCATTGCCATCCCCATAGATGGCAATGTATTCTGCATGAATAATATCTAAAAAATAAAAGTTAAAAATAAACAATTTATAAAATAATTAACCCCGACCCCTACAAAATTATACACATATATATATATATATATATATATATATATATATATATATGTGTGTGTATAAAGAAATAAAAAAAAAATAATCCAACAAATATAAAAAATAACCCAACCCTCCCTTTACATTAACCATAATTAAACATTGGCTGTCAACATAATGCTGACAGCTATAATACACTGCACTGTAATACTAGTGCAATGTATTCTATGGACGATCAGTAGATTGCTGGTAAAAGCCCTCTCTTGGGATAAAAAAAAAGAACAAAAAACAACAAGTTAAAAAACTAATTAAACATAACACCCTTAAAAAACATTAAAAAAGAGAATATTTGTTTAAAACACACAATAAAACCCATGACAAAACCTTAACCATAAATTGTCTTTTAGAATAATGCCGAGAGGCATAAGACACTGTCATACTACTGCAGTTAATATATGAGCTGTCGAAAGATTGCTGCTTTAAGTCCCTTAATAAGAATAGTTAAAAACTAATAAGATGCAAAACAAGGTTAATGAAATCATTTTAAAAAATCTAAATCTCCGCCTCACCAAAAACATGCCTTTAAAAACATATTTTGTATCAAATATTAAATTAAGAAAAAACAATATATAGATATGCCCAAAAAACTTTATAACCCCATAAACAAAAACTGACGATAGCCATAATCATACACCTCCTGTCAGCATGATGTTGAGAGGCATAATACACTGCACTAAGATAGTAGTGCAGTGTTTCATAGAAACGATCAGATCAGTGGTGAAAGGTCGCTCTTTTATGGGAAAAACAAAAATAGAAAGGCTGAAATGCTATAAAAAATTAATAAATAAAAAAAGTAAATAAATAAAACTGACTATGCCATGGTAATACATAGCCTGTAAACATAATGCTAAAATGCAGAATACACTGCACTTTAATTCCAGAGCAGTGTATTATATGAGCGATCAGAAGATCGCCGTTGATTGTCCTCTTTAAAAAATACTTAAAGGCTAGGATCCCACTCAGGAATTTCAATCCGGAATATTTATGGACAGATATTCCATGCGAACATTCACGTCCTCATAAATGGCAATGTATTCTGCTCAGATTGTGTCTAAAAAAAAGTTAAAAAATAAAAGACAAATGATTTATAAAACCATCAACCCCCACACCCACAAAAAATATATTTATAAAAAACAAAACAAAAGATATAAAAAAATAACCCAAAAAATATAAAAAAACAAAATAATCCAAAACCCCCTCCCATTAGCCATAACTAAACATTGCTTGTCAGCATAAGGCTGAAAGGCATAATATCCTGCCCTACAATAGCAGTGTAGTGTTTTATATGAGCGATCTGAAGATCGCTGGTGAACGCCCTCTTGTAGGATTAGTTGAAAAAGTTCAAAAAATGAAAAAGAAACGGTTGATAAAATAAAAAAGAAATAAAAAAACTCTCTAACAATATTTAAAAAAAGAAACTATATAGAATTGTGTTTAAAAAAAAATCTACAATAAAACCCCTGCATAATACACTATCATACTCATGCAGTGTATTATTATATGAGCTATCGAAATATCGCTGGTTAACGCCCCTTTATCAAAATAGTTAGAAAGTTATAAATGTAAAAAAGGTTGATGAAATAATTAAAAAATAACAACCCGGCCCCACAAAAACATCCCTTTAAAATGAAATTTTTTGGATCAAATATACAATTCAGAATAAAGAAAAAAAAAATCCCCAAAATGTTATCAAAACATTTAATAATTAAAAGGCATACATTCCCATTATATAGTTAGCTGTTGTTTATAATATAAACATTTTAAATAAAATATTCAATTAAAAAATATCAAAAATATACATCATATTTTAAGTTAAAAAGAAACATGTAGTTCCCAGTGTGTTCCATCTTTTGTTTGTTTCTTTTTCTTATGCAGTTTCATTATTCCTGAGATAAGTAGTTATGGCCCTAGAGTGTTATATATATTAGCGTCTGTAGCATGTATCAGGAGCATGTTATCATACCTGTGTCTTTTTACAGGTGACTGATGTCCAGCGAGAAGGTGAACGTGACATATACGCCCGTCAGCTGCAAGAAAGGAACCACGAGACAGGTAATTAATATTTATATTAATTACTGATAACAATCAGGCTAGATGTAAAATCTAGACCTGCAGAGATTTCATAGTCTCTCTCTTATACATGAAGATATATGTGTTGTTAATAAGTATATCGTCTATGGACAGCTTCTCATATAACACAACCATATCTCAGGTACAGAGATTAGGAACATGTATGATCCTTTTTCTCTTTTTTTTAATTTGTAGGAATCCCCTTTTTCAATACTCTATAGAATAGACTGCACTGACTGCAGAGTTTACAAGTTTACTTTAGACTGTGGGCTGACTGACCTCAGACTTAAGACTTAACTGTACTAAGTAAAAAAAACTCTATATTCCTTTTTATTTTACTTCAAATATATAATTATAGTCATACACTATAGCCATAATAACTGATAGCCTGTTAATATAATGCTGAAGGGCATAATACACTGCACTTTAATACTAGTGCATTGTATTTTATAAGTGATATGAAGATCGCTGTTAAAAGGTCCCCTTTATAAAAATTTAAATGCTAGGTTCACATTGAGGAATTTCCAGCCGGAATAACTATTGACGGAGGTTCCACGGGTGCATTGCCATCCCCATAGATGGCAATGTATTCTGCATGAATAATATCTAAAAAAAAAAGTTAAAAATAAACAATTTATAAAATAATTAACCCCGACCCCTACAAAATTATACACACACACATATATATATATATATATATATGTGTGTGTGTATAAAGAAATAAAAAAAAAACAATCCAACAAATATAAAAAATAACCCAACCCTCCCTTTACATTAACCATAATTAAACATTGGCTGTCAACATAATGCTGACAGCTATAATACACTGCACTGTAATACTAGTGCAATGTATTCTATGGGCGATCAGTAAATTTCTGGTAAAAGCCCTCTCTTGGGATAAAAAAAAAGAACAAAAAACAACAAGTTAAAAAACTAATTAAACATAACACCCTTAAAAAACATTAAAAAAGAGAATATTTGTTTAAAACACACAATAAAACCCATGACAAAACCTTAACCATAAATTGACTTTTAGAATAATGCCGAGAGGCATAAGACACTGTCATACTTCTGCAGTTAATATATGAGCTGTCGAAAGATTGCTGCTTTAAGTCCCTTAATGGGAATAGTTAAAAACTAAGACGCAAAACAAGGTTAATGAAATAATTTTAAAAAATCTAAATCTCCGCCTCACCAAAAACATGCCTTTAAAAACATATTTTGTATCAAATATTAAATTAAGAAAAAACAATATATAGATATGCCCAAAAAACTTTATAACCCCATAAACAAAAACTGACGATAGCCATAATCATACACCTCCTGTCAGCATGATGTTGAGAGGCATAATACACTGCACTAAGATAGTAGTGCAGTGTTTCATAGAAACGATCAGATCAGTGGTGAAAGGTCGCTCTTTTATGGGAAAAACAAAAATAGAAAGGCTGAAATGCTATAAAAAATTAATAAATAAAAAAAGTAAATAAATAAAACTGACTATGCCATAGTAATACATAGCCTGTAAACATAATGCTAAAATGCAGAATACACTGCACTTTAATTCCAGAGCAGTGTATTATATGAGCGATCAGAAGATCGCCGTTGATTGTCCTCTTTAAAAAATACTTAAAGGCTAGGATCCCACTCAGGAATTTCAATCCGGAATATTTATGGACAGATATTCCATGCGAACATTCACGTCCTCATAAATGGCAATGTATTCTGCACAGATTGTGTCTAAAAAAAAGTTAAAAAATAAAAGACAAATGATTTATAAAACCATCAACCCCCACACCCACAAAAAATATGTTTATAAAAAACAAAACAAAAGATATAAAAAAATAACCCAAAAAATATATAAAAAAAAAATAATCCAAAACCCCCCTCCCATTAGCCATAACTAAACATTGCTTGTCAGCATAAGGCTGAAAGGCATAATATCCTGCCCTACAATAGCAGTGTAGTGTTTTATATGAGCGATCTGAAGATCGCTGGTGAACGCCCTCTTGTAGGATTAGTTTAAAAAGTTCAAAAAATGAAAAAGAAACGGTTGATAAAATAAAAAAGAAATAAAAAAAACTCTCTAACAATATTTAAAAAAAGAAACTATATAGAATTGTGTTTAAAAAAAAATCTACAATAAAACCCCTGCATAATACACTATCATACTCATGCAGTGTATTATTATATGAGCTATCGAAATATCGCTGGTTAACGCCCCTTTATCAAAATAGTTAGAAAGTTATAAATGTAAAAAAGGTTGATGAAATAATTAAAAAATAACAACCCGGCCCCACAAAAACATCCCTTTAAAATGAAATTTTTTGGATCAAATATACAATTCAGAATAAAGAAAAAAAAAAATCCCCAAAATGTTATCAAAACATTTAATAATTAAAAGGCATACATTCCCATTATATAGTTAGCTGTTGTTTATAATATAAACATTTTAAATAAAATATTCAATTAAAAAATATCAAAAATATGCATCATATTTTAAGTTAAAAAGAAACATGTAGTTCCCAGTGTGTTCCATCTTTTGTTTGTTTCTTTTTCTTATGCAGTTTCATAATTCCTGAGATAAGTAGTTATGGCCCTAGAGTGTTATATATATTAGCGTCTGTAGCATGTATCAGGAGCATGTTATCATACCTGTGTCTTTTTACAGGTGACTGATGTCCAGCGAGAAGGTGAACGTGACATATACGCCCGTCAGCTGCAAGAAAGGAACCTAAGAGACAGGTAATTAATATTTATATTAATTACTGATAACAATCAGGCCAGATGTAAAATCTAGACCTGCAGAGATTTCAGTCTCTCTCTTATACATGAAGATATATGTGTTGTTAATAAGTATATCGTCTATGGACAGCTTCTCATATAACACAACCATATCTCAGGTACAGAGATTAGGAACATGTATGATCCTTTTTCTCTTTTTTTTATTTGTAGGAATCCCCTTTTTCAATACTCTATAGAATAGACTGCACTGACTGCAGAGTTTACAAGTTTACGTTAGACTTTGGGCTGACTGACCTCAGACTTAAGACTTAACTGTACTAAGTAAAAAAAATCTATATTCCTTTTTATTTTACTTCAAATATATAATTATAGTCATACACTATAGCCATAATAACTGATAGCCTGTTAATATAATGCTGAAGGGCATAATACACTGCACTTTAATACTAGTGCATTGTATTTTATAAGTGATATGAAGATCGCTGTTAAAAGGTCCCCTTTATAAAAATTTAAATGCTAGGTTCACATTGAGGAATTTCCAGCCGGAATAACTATTGACGGAGGTTCCACGGGTGCATTGCCATCCCCATAGATGGCAATGTATTCTGCATGAATAATATCTAAAAAAAAAAGTTAAAAATAAACAATTTATAAAATAATTAACCCCGACCCCTACAAAATTATACACATATATATATATATATATATATATATATATATATATGTGTGTGTATAAAGAAATAAAAAAAAAACAATCCAACAAATATAAAAAATAACCCAACCCTCCCTTTACATTAACCATAATTAAACATTGGCTGTCAACATAATGCTGACAGCTATAATACACTGCACTGTAATACTAGTGCAATGTATTCTATGGGCGATCAGTAGATTGCTGGTAAAAGCCCTCTCTTGGGATAAAAAAAAAGAACAAAAAACAACAAGTTAAAAAACTAATTAAACATAACACCCTTAAAAAACATTAAAAAAGAGAATATTTGTTTAAAACACACAATAAAACCCATGACAAAACCTTAACCATAAATTGTATTTTAGAATAATGCCGAGAGGCATAAGACACTGTCATACTACTGCAGTTAATATATGAGCTGTCGAAAGATTGCTGCTTTAAGTCCCTTAATGGGAATAGTTAAAAACTAAGACGCAAAACAAGGTTAATGAAATAATTTTAAAAAATCTAAATCTCCGCCTCACCAACAACATGCCTTTAAAAACATATTTTGTATCAAATATTAAATTAAGAAAAAACAATATATAGATATGCCCAAAAAACTTTATAACCCCATAAACAAAAACTGACGATAGCCATAATCATACACCTCCTGTCAGCATGATGTTGAGAGGCATAATACACTGCACTAAGATAGTAGTGCAGTGTTTCATAGAAATGATCAGATCAGTGGTGAAAGGTCGCTCTTTTATGGGAAAAACAAAAATAGAAAGGCTGAAATGCTATAAAAAATTAATAAATAAAAAAAGTAAATAAATAAAACTGACTATGCCATGGTAATACATAGCCTGTAAACATAATGCTAAAATGCAGAATACACTGCACTTTAATTCCAGAGCAGTGTATTATATGAGCGATCAGAAGATCGCCGTTGATTGTCCTCTTTAAAAAATACTTTAAGGCTAGGATCCCACTCAGGAATTTCAATCCGGAATATTTATGGACAGATATTCCATGCGAACATTCACGTCCTCATAAATGGCAATGTATTCTGCTCAAATTGTGTCTAAAAAAAAGTTAAAAAATAAAAGACAAATGATTTATAAAACCATCAACCCCCACACCCACAAAAAATATATTTATAAAAAACAAAACAAAAGATATAAAAAAATAACCCAAAAAATATAAAAAAACAAAATAATCCAAAACCCCCCTCCCATTAGCCATAACTAAACATTGCTTGTCAGCATAAGGCTGAAAGGCATAATATCCTGCCCTACAATAGCAGTGTAGTGTTTTATATGAGCGATCTGAAGATCGCTGGTGAACGCCCTCTTGTAGGATTAGTTGAAAAAGTTCAAAAAATGAAAAAGAAACGGTTGATAAAATAAAAAAGAAATAAAAAAACTCTCTAACAATATTTAAAAAAAGAAACTATATAGAATTGTGTTTAAAAAAAAAATCTACAATAAAACCCCTGCATAATACACTATCATACTCATGCAGTGTATTATTATATGAGCTATCGAAATATCGCTGGTTAACGCCCCTTTATCAAAATAGTTAGAAAGTTATAAATGTAAAAAAGGTTGATGAAATAATTAAAAAATAACAACCCGGCCCCACAAAAACATCCCTTTAAAATGAAATTTTTTGGATCAAATATACAATTCAGAATAAAGAAAAAAAAATCCCCAAAATGTTATCAAAACATTTAATAATTAAAAGGCATACATTCCCATTATATAGTTAGCTGTTGTTTATAATATAAACATTTTAAATAAAATATTCAATTAAAAAATATCAAAAATATACATCATATTTTAAGTTAAAAAGAAACATGTAGTTCCCAGTGTGTTCCATCTTTTGTTTTTTTCTTTTTCTTATGCAGTTTCATTATTCCTGAGATAAGTAGTTATGGCCCTAGAGTGTTATATATATTAGCGTCTGTAGCATGTATCAGGAGCATGTTATCATACCTGTGTCTTTTTACAGGTGACTGATGTCCAGCGAGAAGGTGAACGTGACATATACGCCCGTCAGCTGCAAGAAAGGAACCACGAGACAGGTAATTAATATTTATATTAATTACTGATAACAATCAGGCTAGATGTAAAATCTAGACCTGCAGAGATTTCATAGTCTCTCTCTTATACATGAAGATATATGTGTTGTTAATAAGTATATCGTCTATGGACAGCTTCTCATATAACACAACCATATCTCAGGTACAGAGATTAGGAACATGTATGATCCTTTTTCTCTTTTTTTTAATTTGTAGGAATCCCCTTTTTCAATACTCTATAGAATAGACTGCACTGACTGCAGAGTTTACAAGTTTACTTTAGACTGTGGGCTGACTGACCTCAGACTTAAGACTTAACTGTACTAAGTAAAAAAATCTATATTCCTTTTTATTTTACTTCAAATATATAATTATAGTCATACACTATAGCCATAATAACTGATAGCCTGTTAATATAATGCTGAAGGGCATAATACACTGCACTTTAATACTAGTGCATTGTATTTTATAAGTGATATGAAGATCGCTGTTAAAAGGTCCCCTTTATAAAAATTTAAATGCTAGGTTCACATTGAGGAATTTCCAGCCGGAATAACTATTGACGGAGGTTCCACGGGTGCATTGCCATCCCCATAGATGGCAATGTATTCTGCATGAATAATATCTAAAAAAAAAAGTTAAAAATAAACAATTTATAAAATAATTAACCCCGACCCCTACAAAATTATACACACACACATATATATATATATATATATATATACATATATATATATATATGTGTGTGTGTGTATAAAGAAATAAAAAAAAAACAATCCAACAAATATAAAAAATAACCCAACCCTCCCTTTACATTAACCATAATTAAACATTGGCTGTCAACATAATGCTGACAGCTATAATACACTGCACTGTAATACTAGTGCAATGTATTCTATGGGCGATCAGTAGATTGCTGGTAAAAGCCCTCTCTTGGGATAAAAAAAAAAAGAACAAAAAACAACAAGTTAAAAATCTAATTAAACATAACACCCTTAAAAAACATTAAAAAAGAGAATATTTGTTTAAAACACACAATAAAACCCATGACAAAACCTTAACCATAAATTGACTTTTAGAATAATGCCGAGAGGCATAAGACACTGTCATACTTCTGCAGTTAATATATGAGCTGTCGAAAGATTGCTGCTTTAAGTCCCTTAATGGGAATAGTTAAAAACTAAGACGCAAAACAAGGTTAATGAAATAATTTTAAAAAATCTAAATTTCCGCCTCACCAAAAACATGCCTTTAAAAACATATTTTGTATCAAATATTAAATTAAGAAAAAACAATATATAGATATGCCCAAAAAACTTTATAACCCCATAAACAAAAACTGACGATAGCCATAATCATACACCTCCTGTCAGCATGATGTTGAGAGGCATAATACACTGCACTAAGATAGTAGTGCAGTGTTTCATAGAAACGATCAGATCAGTGGTGAAAGGTCGCTCTTTTATGGGAAAAACAAAAATAGAAAGGCTGAAATGCTATAAAAAATTAATAAATAAAAAAAGTAAATAAATAAAACTGACTATGCCATAGTAATACATAGCCTGTAAACATAATGCTAAAATGCAGAATACACTGCACTTTAATTCCAGAGCAGTGTATTATATGAGCGATCAGAAGATCGCCGTTGATTGTCCTCTTTAAAAATACTTAAAGGCTAGGATCCCACTCAGGAATTTCAATCCGGAATATTTATGGACAGATATTCCATGCGAACATTCACGTCCTCATAAATGACAATGTATTCTGCACAGGTTGTGTCTAAAAAAAAGTTAAAAAATAAAAGACAAATGATTTATAAAACCATCAACCCCCACACCCACAAAAATATATTTATAAAAAACAAAACAAAAGATATAAAAAAAAAACCCAAAAAATATAAAAAACCAAAATAATCCAAAACCCCCCTCCCATTAGCCATAACTAAACATTGCTTGTCAGCATAAGGCTGAAAGGCATAATATCCTGCCCTACAATAGCAGTGTAGTGTTTTATATGAGCGATCTGAAGATTGCTGGTGAACGCCCTATTGTAGGATTAGTTTAAAAAGTTCAAAAAATGAAAAAGAAACGGTTGATAAAATAAAAAAGAGATAAAAAACTCTCTAACAAAATTTAAAAAAAGAAACTATATAGAATTGTGTTTAAAAATAAATCTACAATAAAACCCCTGCATAATACACTATCATCTTCGTGCAGTGTATTATTATATGAGCTATCGAAATATTGCTGATTAACGCCCCTTTATCAAAATAGTTAGAAAGTTATAAATGTAAAAAAGGTTGATGAAATAATTAAAAAATAATAACCCGGCCCCACAAAAACATCCCTTTAAAATGAAATTTTTTGGATCAAATATACAATTCAGAATAAAGAAAAAAAATATCCCCAAAATGTTATCAAAACATTTCATAATTAAAAGGCATACATTCCTATTATGTAGTTAGCTGTTGTTTATAATATAAACATTTTAAATAAAATATTTAATTAAAAAATATCAAAAATATACATCATATTTTAAGTTAAAAAGAAACATGTAGTTCCCAGTGTGTTCCATCTTTTGTTTGTTTCTCTTTCTTATGCAGTTTCATAATTCCTGAGATAAGTAGTTATGGCCCTAGAGTGTTATATATATTAGCGTCTGTAGCATGTATCAGGAGCATGTTATCATACCTGTGTCTTTTTACAGGTGACTGATGTCCAGCGAGAAGGTGAACGTGACATATACGCCCGTCAGCTGCAAGAAAGGAACCACGAGACAGGTAATTAATATTTATATTAATTACTGATAACAATCAGGCTAGATGTAAAATCTAGACCTGCAGAGATTTCATAGTCTCTCTCTTATACATGAAGATATATGTGTTGTTAATAAGTATATCGTCTATGGACAGCTTCTCATATAACACAACCATATCTCAGGTACAGAGATTAGGAACATGTATGATCCTTTTTCTCTTTTTTTTATTAGTAGGAATCCCCTTTTTCAATACTCTATAGAATAGACTGCACTGACTGCAGAGTTTACAAGTTTACTTTAGACTGTGGGCTGACTGACCTCAGACTTAAGACTTAACTGTACTATGTAAAAAAAATCTATATTCCTTTTTATTTTACTTCAAATATATAATTATAGTCATACACTATAGCCATAATAACTGATAGCCTGTTAATATAATGCTGAAGGGCATAATACACTGCACTTTAATACTAGTGCATTGTATTTTATAAGTGATATGAAGATCGCTGTTAAAAGGTCCCCTTTATAAAAATTTAAATGCTAGGTTCACATTGAGGAATTTCCAGCCGGAATAACTATTGACGGAGGTTCCACGGGTGCATTGCCATCCCCATAGATGGCAATGTATTCTGCATGAATAATATCTAAAAAAAAAAGTTAAAAATAAACAATTTATAAAATAATTAACCCCGACCCCTACAAAATTATACACATATATATATATATATATATATATATATATATATATATATGTGTGTGTGTATAAAGAAATAAAAAAAAAACAATCCAACAAATATAAAAAATAACCCAACCCTCCCTTTACATTAACCATAATTAAACATTGGCTGTCAACATAATGCTGACAGCTATAATACACTGCACTGTAATACTAGTGCAATGTATTCTATGGGCGATCAGTAGATTGCTGGTAAAAGCCCTCTCTTGGGATAAAAAAAAAGAACAAAAAACAACAAGTTAAAAAACTAATTAAACATAACACCCTTAAAAAACATTAAAAAAGAGAATATTTGTTTAAAACACACAATAAAACCCATGACAAAACCTTAACCATAAATTGTATTTTAGAATAATGCCGAGAGGCATAAGACACTGTCATACTACTGCAGTTAATATATGAGCTGTCGAAAGATTGCTGCTTTAAGTCCCTTAATGGGAATAGTTAAAAACTAAGACGCAAAACAAGGTTAATGAAATAATTTTAAAAAATCTAAATCTCCGCCTCACCAACAACATGCCTTTAAAAACATATTTTGTATCAAATATTAAATTAAGAAAAAACAATATATAGATATGCCCAAAAAACTTTATAACCCCATAAACAAAAACTGACGATAGCCATAATCATACACCTCCTGTCAGCATGATGTTGAAAGGCATAATACACTGCACTAAGATAGTAGTGCAGTGTTTCATAGAAATGATCAGATCAGTGGTGAAAGGTCGCTCTTTTATGGGAAAAACAAAAATAGAAAGGCTGAAATGCTATAAAAAATTAATAAATAAAAAAAGTAAATAAATAAAACTGACTATGCCATGGTAATACATAGCCTGTAAACATAATGCTAAAATGCAGAATACACTGCACTTTAATTCCAGAGCAGTGTATTATATGAGCGATCAGAAGATCGCCGTTGATTGTCCTCTTTAAAAAATACTTTAAGGCTAGGATCCCACTCAGGAATTTCAATCCGGAATATTTATGGACAGATATTCCATGCGAACATTCACGTCCTCATAAATGGCAATGTATTCTGCTCAAATTGTGTCTAAAAAAAAGTTAAAAAATAAAAGACAAATGATTTATAAAACCATCAACCCCCACACCCACAAAAAATATATTTATAAAAAACAAAACAAAAGATATAAAAAAATAACCCAAAAAATATAAAAAAACAAAATAATCCAAAACCCCCCTCCCATTAGCCATAACTAAACATTGCTTGTCAGCATAAGGCTGAAAGGCATAATATCCTGCCCTACAATAGCAGTGTAGTGTTTTATATGAGCGATCTGAAGATCGCTGGTGAACGCCCTCTTGTAGGATTAGTTGAAAAAGTTCAAAAAATGAAAAAGAAACGGTTGATAAAATAAAAAAGAAATAAAAAAACTCTCTAACAATATTTAAAAAAAGAAACTATATAGAATTGTGTTTAAAAAAAAATCTACAATAAAACCCCTGCATAATACACTATCATACTCATGCAGTGTATTATTATATGAGCTATCGAAATATCGCTGGTTAACGCCCCTTTATCAAAATAGTTAGAAAGTTATAAATGTAAAAAAGGTTGATGAAATAATTAAAAAATAACAACCCGGCCCCACAAAAACATCCCTTTAAAATGAAATTTTTTGGATCAAATATACAATTCAGAATAAAGAAAAAAAAATCCCCAAAATGTTATCAAAACATTTAATAATTAAAAGGCATACATTCCCATTATATAGTTAGCTGTTGTTTATAATATAAACATTTTAAATAAAATATTCAATTAAAAAATATCAAAAATATACATCATATTTTAAGTTAAAAAGAAACATGTAGTTCCCAGTGTGTTCCATCTTTTGTTTTTTTCTTTTTCTTATGCAGTTTCATTATTCCTGAGATAAGTAGTTATGGCCCTAGAGTGTTATATATATTAGCGTCTGTAGCATGTATCAGGAGCATGTTATCATACCTGTGTCTTTTTACAGGTGACTGATGTCCAGCGAGAAGGTGAACGTGACATATACGCCCGTCAGCTGCAAGAAAGGAACCACGAGACAGGTAATTAATATTTATATTAATTACTGATAACAATCAGGCTAGATGTAAAATCTAGACCTGCAGAGATTTCATAGTCTCTCTCTTATACATGAAGATATATGTGTTGTTAATAAGTATATCGTCTATGGACAGCTTCTCATATAACACAACCATATCTCAGGTACAGAGATTAGGAACATGTATGATCCTTTTTCTCTTTTTTTTAATTTGTAGGAATCCCCTTTTTCAATACTCTATAGAATAGACTGCACTGACTGCAGAGTTTACAAGTTTACTTTAGACTGTGGGCTGACTGACCTCAGACTTAAGACTTAACTGTACTAAGTAAAAAAATCTATATTCCTTTTTATTTTACTTCAAATATATAATTATAGTCATACACTATAGCCATAATAACTGATAGCCTGTTAATATAATGCTGAAGGGCATAATACACTGCACTTTAATACTAGTGCATTGTATTTTATAAGTGATATGAAGATCGCTGTTAAAAGGTCCCCTTTATAAAAATTTAAATGCTAGGTTCACATTGAGGAATTTCCAGCCGGAATAACTATTGACGGAGGTTCCACGGGTGCATTGCCATCCCCATAGATGGCAATGTATTCTGCATGAATAATATCTAAAAAAAAAAGTTAAAAATAAACAATTTATAAAATAATTAACCCCGACCCCTACAAAATTATACACACACACATATATATATATATATATATATATATACATATATATATATATGTGTGTGTGTGTATAAAGAAATAAAAAAAAAACAATCCAACAAATATAAAAAATAACCCAACCCTCCCTTTACATTAACCATAATTAAACATTGGCTGTCAACATAATGCTGACAGCTATAATACACTGCACTGTAATACTAGTGCAATGTATTCTATGGGCGATCAGTAGATTGCTGGTAAAAGCCCTCTCTTGGGATAAAAAAAAAAAGAACAAAAAACAACAAGTTAAAAATCTAATTAAACATAACACCCTTAAAAAACATTAAAAAAGAGAATATTTGTTTAAAACACACAATAAAACCCATGACAAAACCTTAACCATAAATTGACTTTTAGAATAATGCCGAGAGGCATAAGACACTGTCATACTTCTGCAGTTAATATATGAGCTGTCGAAAGATTGCTGCTTTAAGTCCCTTAATGGGAATAGTTAAAAACTAAGACGCAAAACAAGGTTAATGAAATAATTTTAAAAAATCTAAATTTCCGCCTCACCAAAAACATGCCTTTAAAAACATATTTTGTATCAAATATTAAATTAAGAAAAAACAATATATAGATATGCCCAAAAAACTTTATAACCCCATAAACAAAAACTGACGATAGCCATAATCATACACCTCCTGTCAGCATGATGTTGAGAGGCATAATACACTGCACTAAGATAGTAGTGCAGTGTTTCATAGAAACGATCAGATCAGTGGTGAAAGGTCGCTCTTTTATGGGAAAAACAAAAATAGAAAGGCTGAAATGCTATAAAAAATTAATAAATAAAAAAAGTAAATAAATAAAACTGACTATGCCATAGTAATACATAGCCTGTAAACATAATGCTAAAATGCAGAATACACTGCACTTTAATTCCAGAGCAGTGTATTATATGAGCGATCAGAAGATCGCCGTTGATTGTCCTCTTTAAAAATACTTAAAGGCTAGGATCCCACTCAGGAATTTCAATCCGGAATATTTGTGGACAGATATTCCATGCGAACATTCACGTCCTCATAAATGACAATGTATTCTGCACAGGTTGTGTCTAAAAAAAAGTTAAAAAATAAAAGACAAATGATTTATAAAACCATCAACCCCCACACCCACAAAAATATATTTATAAAAAACAAAACAAAAGATATAAAAAAAATAACCCAAAAAATATAAAAAACCAAAATAATCCAAAACCCCCCTCCCATTAGCCATAACTAAACATTGCTTGTCAGCATAAGGCTGAAAGGCATAATATCCTGCCCTACAATAGCAGTGTAGTGTTTTATATGAGCGATCTGAAGATTGCTGGTGAACGCCCTATTGTAGGATTAGTTTAAAAAGTTCAAAAAATGAAAAAGAAACGGTTGATAAAATAAAAAAGAGATAAAAAACTCTCTAACAAAATTTAAAAAAAGAAGCTATATAGAATTGTGTTTAAAAATAAATCTACAATAAAACCCCTGCATAATACACTATCATCTTCGTGCAGTGTATTATTATATGAGCTATCGAAATATTGCTGATTAACGCCCCTTTATCAAAATAGTTAGAAAGTTATAAATGTAAAAAAGGTTGATGAAATAATTAAAAAATAATAACCCGGCCCCACAAAAACATCCCTTTAAAATGAAATTTTTTGGATCAAATATACAATTCAGAATAAAGAAAAAAAATATCCCCAAAATGTTATCAAAACATTTCATAATTAAAAGGCATACATTCCTATTATATAGTTAGCTGTTGTTTATAATATAAACATTTTAAATAAAATATTTAATTAAAAAATATCAAAAATATACATCATATTTTAAGTTAAAAAGAAACATGTAGTTCCCAGTGTGTTCCATCTTTTGTTTGTTTCTCTTTCTTATGCAGTTTCATAATTCCTGAGATAAGTAGTTATGGCCCTAGAGTGTTATATATATTAGCGTCTGTAGCATGTATCAGGAGCATGTTATCATACCTGTGTCTTTTTACAGGTGACTGATGTCCAGCGAGAAGGTGAACGTGACATATACGCCCGTCAGCTGCAAGAAAGGAACCACGAGACAGGTAATTAATATTTATATTAATTACTGATAACAATCAGGCTAGATGTAAAATCTAGACCTGCAGAGATTTCATAGTCTCTCTCTTATACATGAAGATATATGTGTTGTTAATAAGTATATCGTCTATGGACAGCTTCTCATATAACACAACCATATCTCAGGTACAGAGATTAGGAACATGTATGATCCTTTTTCTCTTTTTTTAATTTGTAGGAATCCCCTTTTTCAATACTCTATAGAATAGACTGCACTGACTGCAGAGTTTACAAGTTTACTTTAGACTGTGGGCTGACTGACCTCAGACTTAAGACTTAACTGTACTAAGTAAAAAAAATCTATATTCCTTTTTATTTTACTTCAAATATATAATTATAGTCATACACTATAGCCATAATAACTGATAGCCTGTTAATATAATGCTGAAGGGCATAATACACTGCACTTTAATACTAGTGCATTGTATTTTATAAGTGATATGAAGATCGCTGTTAAAAGGTCCCCTTTATAAAAATTTAAATGCTAGGTTCACATTGAGGAATTTCCAGCCGGAATAACTATTGACGGAGGTTCCACGGGTGCATTGCCATCCCCATAGATGGCAATGTATTCTGCATGAATAATATCTAAAAACAAAAGTTAAAAATAAACAATTTATAAAATAATTAACCCCGACCCCTACAAAATTATACATATATATATATATATATATATATATATATATATGTGTGTGTGTATAAAGAAATAAAAAAAAAAACAATCCAACAAATATAAAAAATAACCCAACCCTCCCTTTACATTAACCATAATTAAACATTGGCTGTCAACATAATGCTGACAGCTATAATACACTGCACTGTAATACTAGTGCAATGTATTCTATGGGCGATCAGTAGATTGCTGGTAAAAGCCCTCTCTTGGGATGAAAAAAAAAAAAAGAACAAAAAACAACAAGTTAAAAAACTAATTAAACATAACACCCTTAAAAAACATTAAAAAAGAGAATATTTGTTTAAAACACACAATAAAACCCATGACAAAACCTTAACCATAAATTGTCTTTTAGAATAATGCCGAGAGGCATAAGACACTGTGATACTACTGCAGTTAAAATATGAGCTGTCGAAAGATTGCTGCTTTAAGTCCCTTAATGGGAATAGTTAAAAACTAATAAGATGCAAAACAAGGTTAATGAAATCATTTTAAAAAATCTAAATCTCCGCCTCACCAAAACATGCCTTTAAAAACATATTTTGTATCAAATATTAAATTAAGAAAAAACAATATATAGATATGCCCAAAAAACTTTATAACCCCATAAACAAAAACTGACGATAGCCATAATCATACACCTCCTGTCAGCATGATGTTGAGAGGCATAATACACTGCACTAAGATAGTAGTGCAGTGTTTCATAGAAACGATCAGATCAGTGGTGAAAGGTCGCTCTTTTATGGGAAAAACAAAAATAGAAAGGCTGAAATGCTATAAAAAATTAATAAATAAAAAAAGTAAATAAATAAAACATACTATGCCATGGTAATACATAGCCTGTAAACATAATGCTAAAATGCAGAATACACTGCACTTTAATTCCAGAGCAGTGTATTATATGAGCGATCAGAAGATCGCCGTTGATTGTCCTCTTTAAAAAATACTTAAAGGCTAGGATCCCACTCAGGAATTTCAATCCGGAATATGTATGGACAGATATTCCATGCGAACATTCACGTCCTCATAAATGGCAATGTATTCTGCTCAGATTTATGGACATTTATCAACAGGTTTAGTCAGGTTTTCTTTACTATAATTGTGGCAAAATTGTCGCAACTGCGACTACACGATTTTTCGTGCGACATTTTGACTGGAAAGCGAGAAAAGAAAGTTTTCCAAAAATTAACTATGTAGTAATAATTTTAAAATGGAGTACGGGTAGTCAGATATTTATTAACTGCGACAGTCGCAACTGCGCAAAAAAAAGTCGCAACAGCGTTAAAAATTGACTAAATTTACTCCAGCTCAAACATGGAGCAGAAAAAGCTACTACCAAAGTAAAAAAGAAAAAATTGCTTACGTGAAAGAAAATTATCAACAGGCTGAAACCAGTTGATAAATAAGTCGCACATAAGCAAATAAAAAGTAAGGAAAAAATTACTAAAAAAAGAATACATAAGCAAAGATTGATAAATGTCCCTCATTGTGTCTAAAAAAAAGTTAAAAAATAAAAGACAAATGATTTATAAAACCATCAACCCCCACACCCACAAAAAATATATTTATAAAAAACAAAACAAAAGATATAAAAAAATAACCCAAAAAATATAAAAAAACAAAATAATCCAAAACCCCCCTCCCATTAGCCATAACTAAACATTGCTTGTCAGCATAAGGCTGAAAGGCATAATATCCTGCCCTACAATAGCAGTGTAGTGTTTTATATGAGCGATCTGAAGATCGCTGGTGAACGCCCTCTTGTAGGATTAGTTGAAAAAGTTCAAAAAATGAAAAAGAAACGGTTGATAAAATAAAAAAGAAGTAAAAAAACTCTCTAACAATATTTAAAAAAAAGAAACTATATAGAATTGTGTTTAAAAAAAAATCTACAATAAAACCCCTGCATAATACACTATCATACTCATGCAGTGTATTATTATATGAGCTATCGAAATATCGCTGGTTAACGCCCCTTTATCAAAATAGTTAGAAAGTTATAAATGTAAAAAAGGTTGATGAAATAATTAAAAAATAACAACTCGGCCCCACAAAAACATCCCTTTAAAATGAAATTTTTTGGATCAAATATACAATTCAGAATAAAGGAAAAAAAATCCCCAAAATGTTATCAAAACATTTAATAATTAAAAGGCATACATTCCCATTATATAGTTAGCTGTTGTTTATAATATAAACATTTTAAATAAAATATTCAATTAAAAAATATCAAAAATATACATCATATTTTAAGTTAAAAAGAAACATGTAGTTCCCAGTGTGTTCCATCTTTTGTTTGTTTCTTTTTCTTATGCAGTTTCATAATTCCTGAGATAAGTAGTTATGGCCCTAGAGTGTTATATATATTAGCGTCTGTAGCATGTATCAGGAGCATGTTATCATACCTGTGTCTTTTTACAGGTGACTGATGTCCAGCGAGAAGGTGAACGTGACATATACGCCCGTCAGCTGCAAGAAAGGAACCACGAGACAGGTAATTAATATTTATATTAATTACTGATAACAATCAGGCTAGATGTAAAATCTAGACCTGCAGAGATTTCATAGTCTCTCTCTTATACATGAATATATATGTGTTGTTAATAAGTATATCGTCTATGGACAGCTTCTCATATAACACAACCATATCTCAGGTACAGAGATTAGGAACATGTATGATCCTTTTTCTCTTTTTTTTAATTTGTAGGAATCCCCTTTTTCAATACTCTATAGAATAGACTGCACTGACTGCAGAGTTTACAAGTTTACTTTAGACTGTGGGCTGACTGACCTCAGACTCAAGACTTAACTGTACTAAGTAAAAAAAATCTATATTCCTTTTTATTTTACTTCAAATATATAATTATAGTCATACACTATAGCCATAATAACTGATAGCCTGTTAATATAATGCTGTAGGGCATAATACACTGCACTTTAATACTAGTGCATTGTATTTTATAAATGATATGAAGATCGCTGTTAAAAGGTCCCCTTCATAAAAATTTAAATGCTAGGTTCACATTGAGGAATTTCCAGCCGGAATAACTATTGACGGAGGTTCCACGGGTGCATTGCCATCCCCATAGATGGCAATGTATTCTGCATGAATAATATCTAAAAAAAAAAGTTAAAAATAAACAATTTATAAAATAATTAACCCCGACCCCTACAAAATTACACACACACACATATATATATATATATATATATATATATATATATATATATATATATGTGTGTGTATAAAGAAATAAAAAAAAAAACAATCCAACAAATATAAAAAATAACCCAACCCTCCCTTTACATTAACCATAATTAAACATTGGCTGTCAACATAATGCTGACAGCTATAATACACTGCACTGTAATACTAGTGCAATGTATTCTATGGGCGATCAGTAGATTGCTGGTAAAAGCCCTCTCTTGGGATAAAAAAAAAAGAACAAAAAACAACAAGTTAAAAAACTAATTAAACATAACACCCTTAAAAAACAATAAAAAAGAGAATATTTGTTTAAAACACACAATAAAACCCATGACAAAACCTTAACCATAAATTGACTTTTAGAATAATGCCGAGAGGCATAAGACACTGTCATACTTCTGCAGTTAATATATGAGCTGTCGAAAGATTGCTGCTTTAAGTCCCTTAATGGGAATAGTTAAAAACTAAGACGCAAAACAAGGTTAATGAAATAATTTTAAAAAATCTAAATTTCCGCCTCACCAAAAACATGCCTTTAAAAACATATTTTGTATCAAATATTAAATTAAGAAAAAAAAATATATAGATATGCCCAAAAAACGTTATAACCCCATAAACAAAAACTGACGATAGCCATAATCATACACCTCCTGTCAGCATGATGTTGAGAGGCATAATACACTGCACTAAGATAGTAGTGCAGTGTTTCATAGAAACGATCAGATCAGTGGTGAAAGGTCGCTCTTTTATGGGAAAAACAAAAATAGAAAGGCTGAAATGCTATAAAAAATTAATAAATAAAAAAGTAAATAAATAAAACTGACTATGCCATAGTAATACATAGCCTGTAAACATAATGCTAAAATGCAGAATACACTGCACTTTAATTCCAGAGCAGTGTATTATATGAGCGATCAGAAGATCGCCGTTGATTGTCCTCTTTAAAAAATACTTAAAGGCTAGGATCCCACTCAGGAATTTCAATCCGGAATATTTATGGACAGATATTCCATGCGAACATTCACGTCCTCATAAATGGCAATGTATTCTGCACAGATTGTGTCTAAAAAAAAGTTAAAAAATAAAAGACAAATGATTTATAAAACCATCAACCCCCACACCCACTAAAAATATGTTTATAAAAAACAAAACAAAAGATATAAAAAAAATAACCCAAAAAATATAAAAAAACTAAATAATCCAAAACCCCCCTCCCATTAGCCATAACTAAACATTGCTTGTCAGCATAAGGCTGAAAGGCATAATATCCTGCCCTACAATAGCAGTGTAGTGTTTTATATGAGCGATCTGAAGATCGCTGGTGAACGCCCTCTTGTAGGATTAGTTTAAAAAGTTCAAAAAATGAAAAAGAAACGGTTGATAAAATAAAAAAGAAATAAAAAAAACTCTCTAACAATATTTAAAAAAAGAAACTATATAGAATTGTGTTTAAAAAAAAATCTACAATAAAACCCCTGCATAATACACTATCATACTCATGCAGTGTATTATTATATGAGCTATCGAAATATCGCTGGTTAACGCCCCTTTATCAAAATAGTTAGAAAGTTATAAATGTAAAAAAGGTTGATGAAATAATTAAAAAATAACAACCCGGCCCCACAAAAACATCCCTTTAAAATGAAATTTTTTGGATCAAATATACAATTCAGAATAAAGAAAAAAAAAATCCCCAAAATGTTATCAAAACATTTAATAATTAAAAGGCATACATTCCCATTATATAGTTAGCTGTTGTTTATAATATAAACATTTTAAATAAAATATTCAATTAAAAAATATCAAAAATATGCATCATATTTTAAGTTAAAAAGAAACATGTAGTTCCCAGTGTGTTCCATCTTTTGTTTGTTTCTTTTTCTTATGCAGTTTCATAATTCCTGAGATAAGTAGTTATGGCCCTAGAGTGTTATATATATTAGCGTCTGTAGCATGTATCAGGAGTATGTTATCATACCTGTGTCTTTTTACAGGTGACTGATGTCCAGCGAGAAGGTGAACGTGACATATACGCCCGTCAGCTGCAAGAAAGGAACCTAAGAGACAGGTAATTAATATTTATATTAATTACTGATAACAATCAGGCTAGATGTAAAATCTAGACCTGCAGAGATTTCATAGTCTCTCTCTTATACATGAAGATATATGTGTTGTTAATAAGTATATCGTCTATGGACAGCTTCTCATATAACACAACCATATCTCAGGTACAGAGATTAGGAACATGTATGATCCTTTTTCTCTTTTTTTTATTAGTAGGAATCCCCTTTTTCAATACTCTATAGAATAGACTGCACTGACTGCAGAGTTTACAAGTTTACTTTAGACTGTGGGCTGACTGACCTCAGACTTAAGACTTAACTGTACTAAGTAAAAAAAATCTATATTCCTTTTTATTTTACTTCAAATATATAATTATAGTCATACACTATAGCCATAATAACTGATAGCCTGTTAATATAATGCTGAAGGGCATAATACACTGCACTTTAATACTAGTGCATTGTATTTTATAAGTGATATGAAGATCGCTGTTAAAAGGTCCCCTTTATAAAAATTTAAATGCTAGGTTCACATTGAGGAATTTCCAGCCGGAATAACTATTGACGGAGGTTCCACGGGTGCATTGCCATCCCCATAGATGGCAATGTATTCTGCATGAATAATATCTAAAAAATAAAAGTTAAAAATAAACAATTTATAAAATAATTAACCCCGACCCCTACAAAATTATACACATATATATATATATATATATATATATATATATATATATATGTGTGTGTATAAAGAAATAAAAAAAAAAACAATCCAACAAATATAAAAAATAACCCAACCCTCCCTTTACATTAACCATAATTAAACATTGGCTGTCAACATAATGCTGACAGCTATAATACACTGCACTGTAATACTAGTGCAATGTATTCTATGGGCGATCAGTAGATTGCTGGTAAAAGCCCTCTCTTGGGATAAAAAAAAAAGAACAAAAAACAACAAGTTAAAAAACTAATTAAACATAACACCCTTAAAAAACATTAAAAAAGAGAATATTTGTTTAAAACACACAATAAAACCCATGACAAAACCTTAACCATAAATTGTCTTTTAGAATAATGCCGAGAGGCATAAGACACTGTCATACTACTGCAGTTAATATATGAGCTGTCGAAAGATTGCTGCTTTAAGTCCCTTAATGGGAATAGTTAAAAACTAATAAGATGCAAAACAAGGTTAATGAAATCATTTTAAAAAATCTAAATCTCCGCCTCACCAAAAACATGCCTTTAAAAACATATTTTGTATCAAATATTAAATTAAGAAAAAACAATATATAGATATGCCCAAAAAACTTTATAACCCCATAAACAATAACTGACGATAGCCATAATCATACACCTCCTATCAGCATGATGTTGAGAGGCATAATACACTGCACTAAGATAGTAGTGCAGTGTTTCATAGAAACGATCAGATCAGTGGTGAAAGGTCGCTCTTTTATGGGAAAAACAAAAATAGAAAGGCTGAAATGCTATAAAAAATTAATAAATAAAAAAAGTAAATAAATAAAACATACTATGCCATGGTAATACATAGCCTGTAAACATAATGCTAAAATGCAGAATACACTGCACTTTAATTCCAGAGCAGTGTATTATATGAGCGATCAGAAGATCGCCGTTGATTGTCCTCTTTAAAAAATACTTTAAGGCTAGGATCCCACTCAGGAATTTCAATCCGGAATATTTATGGACAGATATTCCATGCGAACATTCACGTCCTCATAAATGGCAATGTATTCTGCTCAAATTGTGTCTAAAAAAAAGTTAAAAAATAAAAGACAAATGATTTATAAAACCATCAACCCCCACACCCACAAAAAATATATTTATAAAAAACAAAACAAAAGATATAAAAAAATAACCCAAAAAATATAAAAAAACAAAATAATCCAAAACCCCCCTCCCATTAGCCATAACTAAACATTGCTTGTCAGCATAAGGCTGAAAGGCATAATATCCTGCCCTACAATAGCAGTGTAGTGTTTTATATGAGCGATCTGAAGATCGCTGGTGAACGCCCTCTTGTAGGATTAGTTGAAAAAGTTCAAAAAATGAAAAAGAAACGGTTGATAAAATAAAAAAGAAATAAAAAAACTCTCTAACAATATTTAAAAAAAGAAACTATATAGAATTGTGTTTAAAAAAAAAATCTACAATAAAACCCCTGCATAATACACTATCATACTCATGCAGTGTATTATTATATGAGCTATCGAAATATCGCTGGTTAACGCCCCTTTATCAAAATAGTTAGAAAGTTATAAATGTAAAAAAGGTTGATGAAATAATTAAAAAATAACAACCCGGCCCCACAAAAACATCCCTTTAAAATGAAATTTTTTGGATCAAATATACAATTCAGAATAAAGAAAAAAAAATCCCCAAAATGTTATCAAAACATTTAATAATTAAAAGGCATACATTCCCATTATATAGTTAGCTGTTGTTTATAATATAAACATTTTAAATAAAATATTCAATTAAAAAATATCAAAAATATACATCATATTTTAAGTTAAAAAGAAACATGTAGTTCCCAGTGTGTTCCATCTTTTGTTTGTTTCTTTTTCTTATGCAGTTTCATTATTCCTGAGATAAGTAGTTATGGCCCTAGAGTGTTATATATATTAGCGTCTGTAGCATGTATCAGGAGCATGTTATCATACCTGTGTCTTTTTACAGGTGACTGATGTCCAGCGAGAAGGTGAACGTGACATATACGCCCGTCAGCTGCAAGAAAGGAACCACGAGACAGGTAATTAATATTTATATTAATTACTGATAACAATCAGGCTAGATGTAAAATCTAGACCTGCAGAGATTTCATAGTCTCTCTCTTATACATGAAGATATATGTGTTGTTAATAAGTATATCGTCTATGGACAGCTTCTCATATAACACAACCATATCTCAGGTACAGAGATTAGGAACATGTATGATCCTTTTTCTCTTTTTTTTAATTTGTAGGAATCCCCTTTTTCAATACTCTATAGAATAGACTGCACTGACTGCAGAGTTTACAAGTTTACTTTAGACTGTGGGCTGACTGACCTCAGACTTAAGACTTAACTGTACTAAGTAAAAAAAACTCTATATTCCTTTTTATTTTACTTCAAATATATAATTATAGTCATACACTATAGCCATAATAACTGATAGCCTGTTAATATAATGCTGAAGGGCATAATACACTGCACTTTAATACTAGTGCATTGTATTTTATAAGTGATATGAAGATCGCTGTTAAAAGGTCCCCTTTATAAAAATTTAAATGCTAGGTTCACATTGAGGAATTTCCAGCCGGAATAACTATTGACGGAGGTTCCACGGGTGCATTGCCATCCCCATAGATGGCAATGTATTCTGCATGAATAATATCTAAAAAAAAAAGTTAAAAATAAACAATTTATAAAATAATTAACCCCGACCCCTACAAAATTATACACACACACATATATATATATATATATATATGTGTGTGTGTATAAAGAAATAAAAAAAAAACAATCCAACAAATATAAAAAATAACCCAACCCTCCCTTTACATTAACCATAATTAAACATTGGCTGTCAACATAATGCTGACAGCTATAATACACTGCACTGTAATACTAGTGCAATGTATTCTATGGGCGATCAGTAAATTTCTGGTAAAAGCCCTCTCTTGGGATAAAAAAAAAGAACAAAAAACAACAAGTTAAAAAACTAATTAAACATAACACCCTTAAAAAACATTAAAAAAGAGAATATTTGTTTAAAACACACAATAAAACCCATGACAAAACCTTAACCATAAATTGACTTTTAGAATAATGCCGAGAGGCATAAGACACTGTCATACTTCTGCAGTTAATATATGAGCTGTCGAAAGATTGCTGCTTTAAGTCCCTTAATGGGAATAGTTAAAAACTAAGACGCAAAACAAGGTTAATGAAATAATTTTAAAAAATCTAAATCTCCGCCTCACCAAAAACATGCCTTTAAAAACATATTTTGTATCAAATATTAAATTAAGAAAAAACAATATATAGATATGCCCAAAAAACTTTATAACCCCATAAACAAAAACTGACGATAGCCATAATCATACACCTCCTGTCAGCATGATGTTGAGAGGCATAATACACTGCACTAAGATAGTAGTGCAGTGTTTCATAGAAACGATCAGATCAGTGGTGAAAGGTCGCTCTTTTATGGGAAAAACAAAAATAGAAAGGCTGAAATGCTATAAAAAATTAATAAATAAAAAAAGTAAATAAATAAAACTGACTATGCCATAGTAATACATAGCCTGTAAACATAATGCTAAAATGCAGAATACACTGCACTTTAATTCCAGAGCAGTGTATTATATGAGCGATCAGAAGATCGCCGTTGATTGTCCTCTTTAAAAAATACTTAAAGGCTAGGATCCCACTCAGGAATTTCAATCCGGAATATTTATGGACAGATATTCCATGCGAACATTCACGTCCTCATAAATGGCAATGTATTCTGCACAGATTGTGTCTAAAAAAAAGTTAAAAAATAAAAGACAAATGATTTATAAAACCATCAACCCCCACACCCACAAAAAATATGTTTATAAAAAACAAAACAAAAGATATAAAAAAATAACCCAAAAAATATATAAAAAAAAAATAATCCAAAACCCCCCTCCCATTAGCCATAACTAAACATTGCTTGTCAGCATAAGGCTGAAAGGCATAATATCCTGCCCTACAATAGCAGTGTAGTGTTTTATATGAGCGATCTGAAGATCGCTGGTGAACGCCCTCTTGTAGGATTAGTTTAAAAAGTTCAAAAAATGAAAAAGAAACGGTTGATAAAATAAAAAAGAAATAAAAAAAACTCTCTAACAATATTTAAAAAAAGAAACTATATAGAATTGTGTTTAAAAAAAAATCTACAATAAAACCCCTGCATAATACACTATCATACTCATGCAGTGTATTATTATATGAGCTATCGAAATATCGCTGGTTAACGCCCCTTTATCAAAATAGTTAGAAAGTTATAAATGTAAAAAAGGTTGATGAAATAATTAAAAAATAACAACCCGGCCCCACAAAAACATCCCTTTAAAATGAAATTTTTTGGATCAAATATACAATTCAGAATAAAGAAAAAAAAAAATCCCCAAAATGTTATCAAAACATTTAATAATTAAAAGGCATACATTCCCATTATATAGTTAGCTGTTGTTTATAATATAAACATTTTAAATAAAATATTCAATTAAAAAATATCAAAAATATGCATCATATTTTAAGTTAAAAAGAAACATGTAGTTCCCAGTGTGTTCCATCTTTTGTTTGTTTCTTTTTCTTATGCAGTTTCATAATTCCTGAGATAAGTAGTTATGGCCCTAGAGTGTTATATATATTAGCGTCTGTAGCATGTATCAGGAGCATGTTATCATACCTGTGTCTTTTTACAGGTGACTGATGTCCAGCGAGAAGGTGAACGTGACATATACGCCCGTCAGCTGCAAGAAAGGAACCTAAGAGACAGGTAATTAATATTTATATTAATTACTGATAACAATCAGGCCAGATGTAAAATCTAGACCTGCAGAGATTTCAGTCTCTCTCTTATACATGAAGATATATGTGTTGTTAATAAGTATATCGTCTATGGACAGCTTCTCATATAACACAACCATATCTCAGGTACAGAGATTAGGAACATGTATGATCCTTTTTCTCTTTTTTTTATTTGTAGGAATCCCCTTTTTCAATACTCTATAGAATAGACTGCACTGACTGCAGAGTTTACAAGTTTACGTTAGACTTTGGGCTGACTGACCTCAGACTTAAGACTTAACTGTACTAAGTAAAAAAAATCTATATTCCTTTTTATTTTACTTCAAATATATAATTATAGTCATACACTATAGCCATAATAACTGATAGCCTGTTAATATAATGCTGAAGGGCATAATACACTGCACTTTAATACTAGTGCATTGTATTTTATAAGTGATATGAAGATCGCTGTTAAAAGGTCCCCTTTATAAAAATTTAAATGCTAGGTTCACATTGAGGAATTTCCAGCCGGAATAACTATTGACGGAGGTTCCACGGGTGCATTGCCATCCCCATAGATGGCAATGTATTCTGCATGAATAATATCTAAAAAAAAAAGTTAAAAATAAACAATTTATAAAATAATTAACCCCGACCCCTACAAAATTATACACATATATATATATATATATATATATATATATATATATGTGTGTGTATAAAGAAATAAAAAAAAAACAATCCAACAAATATAAAAAATAACCCAACCCTCCCTTTACATTAACCATAATTAAACATTGGCTGTCAACATAATGCTGACAGCTATAATACACTGCACTGTAATACTAGTGCAATGTATTCTATGGGCGATCAGTAGATTGCTGGTAAAAGCCCTCTCTTGGGATAAAAAAAAAGAACAAAAAACAACAAGTTAAAAAACTAATTAAACATAACACCCTTAAAAAACATTAAAAAAGAGAATATTTGTTTAAAACACACAATAAAACCCATGACAAAACCTTAACCATAAATTGTATTTTAGAATAATGCCGAGAGGCATAAGACACTGTCATACTACTGCAGTTAATATATGAGCTGTCGAAAGATTGCTGCTTTAAGTCCCTTAATGGGAATAGTTAAAAACTAAGACGCAAAACAAGGTTAATGAAATAATTTTAAAAAATCTAAATCTCCGCCTCACCAACAACATGCCTTTAAAAACATATTTTGTATCAAATATTAAATTAAGAAAAAACAATATATAGATATGCCCAAAAAACTTTATAACCCCATAAACAAAAACTGACGATAGCCATAATCATACACCTCCTGTCAGCATGATGTTGAGAGGCATAATACACTGCACTAAGATAGTAGTGCAGTGTTTCATAGAAATGATCAGATCAGTGGTGAAAGGTCGCTCTTTTATGGGAAAAACAAAAATAGAAAGGCTGAAATGCTATAAAAAATTAATAAATAAAAAAAGTAAATAAATAAAACTGACTATGCCATGGTAATACATAGCCTGTAAACATAATGCTAAAATGCAGAATACACTGCACTTTAATTCCAGAGCAGTGTATTATATGAGCGATCAGAAGATCGCCGTTGATTGTCCTCTTTAAAAAATACTTTAAGGCTAGGATCCCACTCAGGAATTTCAATCCGGAATATTTATGGACAGATATTCCATGCGAACATTCACGTCCTCATAAATGGCAATGTATTCTGCTCAAATTGTGTCTAAAAAAAAGTTAAAAAATAAAAGACAAATGATTTATAAAACCATCAACCCCCACACCCACAAAAAATATATTTATAAAAAACAAAACAAAAGATATAAAAAAATAACCCAAAAAATATAAAAAAACAAAATAATCCAAAACCCCCCTCCCATTAGCCATAACTAAACATTGCTTGTCAGCATAAGGCTGAAAGGCATAATATCCTGCCCTACAATAGCAGTGTAGTGTTTTATATGAGCGATCTGAAGATCGCTGGTGAACGCCCTCTTGTAGGATTAGTTGAAAAAGTTCAAAAAATGAAAAAGAAACGGTTGATAAAATAAAAAAGAAATAAAAAAACTCTCTAACAATATTTAAAAAAAGAAACTATATAGAATTGTGTTTAAAAAAAAAATCTACAATAAAACCCCTGCATAATACACTATCATACTCATGCAGTGTATTATTATATGAGCTATCGAAATATCGCTGGTTAACGCCCCTTTATCAAAATAGTTAGAAAGTTATAAATGTAAAAAAGGTTGATGAAATAATTAAAAAATAACAACCCGGCCCCACAAAAACATCCCTTTAAAATGAAATTTTTTGGATCAAATATACAATTCAGAATAAAGAAAAAAAAATCCCCAAAATGTTATCAAAACATTTAATAATTAAAAGGCATACATTCCCATTATATAGTTAGCTGTTGTTTATAATATAAACATTTTAAATAAAATATTCAATTAAAAAATATCAAAAATATACATCATATTTTAAGTTAAAAAGAAACATGTAGTTCCCAGTGTGTTCCATCTTTTGTTTTTTTCTTTTTCTTATGCAGTTTCATTATTCCTGAGATAAGTAGTTATGGCCCTAGAGTGTTATATATATTAGCGTCTGTAGCATGTATCAGGAGCATGTTATCATACCTGTGTCTTTTTACAGGTGACTGATGTCCAGCGAGAAGGTGAACGTGACATATACGCCCGTCAGCTGCAAGAAAGGAACCACGAGACAGGTAATTAATATTTATATTAATTACTGATAACAATCAGGCTAGATGTAAAATCTAGACCTGCAGAGATTTCATAGTCTCTCTCTTATACATGAAGATATATGTGTTGTTAATAAGTATATCGTCTATGGACAGCTTCTCATATAACACAACCATATCTCAGGTACAGAGATTAGGAACATGTATGATCCTTTTTCTCTTTTTTTTAATTTGTAGGAATCCCCTTTTTCAATACTCTATAGAATAGACTGCACTGACTGCAGAGTTTACAAGTTTACTTTAGACTGTGGGCTGACTGACCTCAGACTTAAGACTTAACTGTACTAAGTAAAAAAATCTATATTCCTTTTTATTTTACTTCAAATATATAATTATAGTCATACACTATAGCCATAATAACTGATAGCCTGTTAATATAATGCTGAAGGGCATAATACACTGCACTTTAATACTAGTGCATTGTATTTTATAAGTGATATGAAGATCGCTGTTAAAAGGTCCCCTTTATAAAAATTTAAATGCTAGGTTCACATTGAGGAATTTCCAGCCGGAATAACTATTGACGGAGGTTCCACGGGTGCATTGCCATCCCCATAGATGGCAATGTATTCTGCATGAATAATATCTAAAAAAAAAAGTTAAAAATAAACAATTTATAAAATAATTAACCCCGACCCCTACAAAATTATACACACACACATATATATATATATATATATATACATATATATATATATATGTGTGTGTGTGTATAAAGAAATAAAAAAAAAACAATCCAACAAATATAAAAAATAACCCAACCCTCCCTTTACATTAACCATAATTAAACATTGGCTGTCAACATAATGCTGACAGCTATAATACACTGCACTGTAATACTAGTGCAATGTATTCTATGGGCGATCAGTAGATTGCTGGTAAAAGCCCTCTCTTGGGATAAAAAAAAAAAGAACAAAAAACAACAAGTTAAAAATCTAATTAAACATAACACCCTTAAAAAACATTAAAAAAGAGAATATTTGTTTAAAACACACAATAAAACCCATGACAAAACCTTAACCATAAATTGACTTTTAGAATAATGCCGAGAGGCATAAGACACTGTCATACTTCTGCAGTTAATATATGAGCTGTCGAAAGATTGCTGCTTTAAGTCCCTTAATGGGAATAGTTAAAAACTAAGACGCAAAACAAGGTTAATGAAATAATTTTAAAAAATCTAAATTTCCGCCTCACCAAAAACATGCCTTTAAAAACATATTTTGTATCAAATATTAAATTAAGAAAAAACAATATATAGATATGCCCAAAAAACTTTATAACCCCATAAACAAAAACTGACGATAGCCATAATCATACACCTCCTGTCAGCATGATGTTGAGAGGCATAATACACTGCACTAAGATAGTAGTGCAGTGTTTCATAGAAACGATCAGATCAGTGGTGAAAGGTCGCTCTTTTATGGGAAAAACAAAAATAGAAAGGCTGAAATGCTATAAAAAATTAATAAATAAAAAAAGTAAATAAATAAAACTGACTATGCCATAGTAATACATAGCCTGTAAACATAATGCTAAAATGCAGAATACACTGCACTTTAATTCCAGAGCAGTGTATTATATGAGCGATCAGAAGATCGCCGTTGATTGTCCTCTTTAAAAATACTTAAAGGCTAGGATCCCACTCAGGAATTTCAATCCGGAATATTTATGGACAGATATTCCATGCGAACATTCACGTCCTCATAAATGACAATGTATTCTGCACAGGTTGTGTCTAAAAAAAAGTTAAAAAATAAAAGACAAATGATTTATAAAACCATCAACCCCCACACCCACAAAAATATATTTATAAAAAACAAAACAAAAGATATAAAAAAAAAACCCAAAAAATATAAAAAACCAAAATAATCCAAAACCCCCCTCCCATTAGCCATAACTAAACATTGCTTGTCAGCATAAGGCTGAAAGGCATAATATCCTGCCCTACAATAGCAGTGTAGTGTTTTATATGAGCGATCTGAAGATTGCTGGTGAACGCCCTATTGTAGGATTAGTTTAAAAAGTTCAAAAAATGAAAAAGAAACGGTTGATAAAATAAAAAAGAGATAAAAAACTCTCTAACAAAATTTAAAAAAAGAAACTATATAGAATTGTGTTTAAAAATAAATCTACAATAAAACCCCTGCATAATACACTATCATCTTCGTGCAGTGTATTATTATATGAGCTATCGAAATATTGCTGATTAACGCCCCTTTATCAAAATAGTTAGAAAGTTATAAATGTAAAAAAGGTTGATGAAATAATTAAAAAATAATAACCCGGCCCCACAAAAACATCCCTTTAAAATGAAATTTTTTGGATCAAATATACAATTCAGAATAAAGAAAAAAAATATCCCCAAAATGTTATCAAAACATTTCATAATTAAAAGGCATACATTCCTATTATGTAGTTAGCTGTTGTTTATAATATAAACATTTTAAATAAAATATTTAATTAAAAAATATCAAAAATATACATCATATTTTAAGTTAAAAAGAAACATGTAGTTCCCAGTGTGTTCCATCTTTTGTTTGTTTCTCTTTCTTATGCAGTTTCATAATTCCTGAGATAAGTAGTTATGGCCCTAGAGTGTTATATATATTAGCGTCTGTAGCATGTATCAGGAGCATGTTATCATACCTGTGTCTTTTTACAGGTGACTGATGTCCAGCGAGAAGGTGAACGTGACATATACGCCCGTCAGCTGCAAGAAAGGAACCACGAGACAGGTAATTAATATTTATATTAATTACTGATAACAATCAGGCTAGATGTAAAATCTAGACCTGCAGAGATTTCATAGTCTCTCTCTTATACATGAAGATATATGTGTTGTTAATAAGTATATCGTCTATGGACAGCTTCTCATATAACACAACCATATCTCAGGTACAGAGATTAGGAACATGTATGATCCTTTTTCTCTTTTTTTTATTAGTAGGAATCCCCTTTTTCAATACTCTATAGAATAGACTGCACTGACTGCAGAGTTTACAAGTTTACTTTAGACTGTGGGCTGACTGACCTCAGACTTAAGACTTAACTGTACTATGTAAAAAAAATCTATATTCCTTTTTATTTTACTTCAAATATATAATTATAGTCATACACTATAGCCATAATAACTGATAGCCTGTTAATATAATGCTGAAGGGCATAATACACTGCACTTTAATACTAGTGCATTGTATTTTATAAGTGATATGAAGATCGCTGTTAAAAGGTCCCCTTTATAAAAATTTAAATGCTAGGTTCACATTGAGGAATTTCCAGCCGGAATAACTATTGACGGAGGTTCCACGGGTGCATTGCCATCCCCATAGATGGCAATGTATTCTGCATGAATAATATCTAAAAAAAAAAGTTAAAAATAAACAATTTATAAAATAATTAACCCCGACCCCTACAAAATTATACACATATATATATATATATATATATATATATATATATATATGTGTGTGTGTATAAAGAAATAAAAAAAAAACAATCCAACAAATATAAAAAATAACCCAACCCTCCCTTTACATTAACCATAATTAAACATTGGCTGTCAACATAATGCTGACAGCTATAATACACTGCACTGTAATACTAGTGCAATGTATTCTATGGGCGATCAGTAGATTGCTGGTAAAAGCCCTCTCTTGGGATAAAAAAAAAGAACAAAAAACAACAAGTTAAAAAACTAATTAAACATAACACCCTTAAAAAACATTAAAAAAGAGAATATTTGTTTAAAACACACAATAAAACCCATGACAAAACCTTAACCATAAATTGTATTTTAGAATAATGCCGAGAGGCATAAGACACTGTCATACTACTGCAGTTAATATATGAGCTGTCGAAAGATTGCTGCTTTAAGTCCCTTAATGGGAATAGTTAAAAACTAAGACGCAAAACAAGGTTAATGAAATAATTTTAAAAAATCTAAATCTCCGCCTCACCAACAACATGCCTTTAAAAACATATTTTGTATCAAATATTAAATTAAGAAAAAACAATATATAGATATGCCCAAAAAACTTTATAACCCCATAAACAAAAACTGACGATAGCCATAATCATACACCTCCTGTCAGCATGATGTTGAAAGGCATAATACACTGCACTAAGATAGTAGTGCAGTGTTTCATAGAAATGATCAGATCAGTGGTGAAAGGTCGCTCTTTTATGGGAAAAACAAAAATAGAAAGGCTGAAATGCTATAAAAAATTAATAAATAAAAAAAGTAAATAAATAAAACTGACTATGCCATGGTAATACATAGCCTGTAAACATAATGCTAAAATGCAGAATACACTGCACTTTAATTCCAGAGCAGTGTATTATATGAGCGATCAGAAGATCGCCGTTGATTGTCCTCTTTAAAAAATACTTTAAGGCTAGGATCCCACTCAGGAATTTCAATCCGGAATATTTATGGACAGATATTCCATGCGAACATTCACGTCCTCATAAATGGCAATGTATTCTGCTCAAATTGTGTCTAAAAAAAAGTTAAAAAATAAAAGACAAATGATTTATAAAACCATCAACCCCCACACCCACAAAAAATATATTTATAAAAAACAAAACAAAAGATATAAAAAAATAACCCAAAAAATATAAAAAAACAAAATAATCCAAAACCCCCCTCCCATTAGCCATAACTAAACATTGCTTGTCAGCATAAGGCTGAAAGGCATAATATCCTGCCCTACAATAGCAGTGTAGTGTTTTATATGAGCGATCTGAAGATCGCTGGTGAACGCCCTCTTGTAGGATTAGTTGAAAAAGTTCAAAAAATGAAAAAGAAACGGTTGATAAAATAAAAAAGAAATAAAAAAACTCTCTAACAATATTTAAAAAAAGAAACTATATAGAATTGTGTTTAAAAAAAAATCTACAATAAAACCCCTGCATAATACACTATCATACTCATGCAGTGTATTATTATATGAGCTATCGAAATATCGCTGGTTAACGCCCCTTTATCAAAATAGTTAGAAAGTTATAAATGTAAAAAAGGTTGATGAAATAATTAAAAAATAACAACCCGGCCCCACAAAAACATCCCTTTAAAATGAAATTTTTTGGATCAAATATACAATTCAGAATAAAGAAAAAAAAATCCCCAAAATGTTATCAAAACATTTAATAATTAAAAGGCATACATTCCCATTATATAGTTAGCTGTTGTTTATAATATAAACATTTTAAATAAAATATTCAATTAAAAAATATCAAAAATATACATCATATTTTAAGTTAAAAAGAAACATGTAGTTCCCAGTGTGTTCCATCTTTTGTTTTTTTCTTTTTCTTATGCAGTTTCATTATTCCTGAGATAAGTAGTTATGGCCCTAGAGTGTTATATATATTAGCGTCTGTAGCATGTATCAGGAGCATGTTATCATACCTGTGTCTTTTTACAGGTGACTGATGTCCAGCGAGAAGGTGAACGTGACATATACGCCCGTCAGCTGCAAGAAAGGAACCACGAGACAGGTAATTAATATTTATATTAATTACTGATAACAATCAGGCTAGATGTAAAATCTAGACCTGCAGAGATTTCATAGTCTCTCTCTTATACATGAAGATATATGTGTTGTTAATAAGTATATCGTCTATGGACAGCTTCTCATATAACACAACCATATCTCAGGTACAGAGATTAGGAACATGTATGATCCTTTTTCTCTTTTTTTTAATTTGTAGGAATCCCCTTTTTCAATACTCTATAGAATAGACTGCACTGACTGCAGAGTTTACAAGTTTACTTTAGACTGTGGGCTGACTGACCTCAGACTTAAGACTTAACTGTACTAAGTAAAAAAATCTATATTCCTTTTTATTTTACTTCAAATATATAATTATAGTCATACACTATAGCCATAATAACTGATAGCCTGTTAATATAATGCTGAAGGGCATAATACACTGCACTTTAATACTAGTGCATTGTATTTTATAAGTGATATGAAGATCGCTGTTAAAAGGTCCCCTTTATAAAAATTTAAATGCTAGGTTCACATTGAGGAATTTCCAGCCGGAATAACTATTGACGGAGGTTCCACGGGTGCATTGCCATCCCCATAGATGGCAATGTATTCTGCATGAATAATATCTAAAAAAAAAAGTTAAAAATAAACAATTTATAAAATAATTAACCCCGACCCCTACAAAATTATACACACACACATATATATATATATATATATATATATACATATATATATATATGTGTGTGTGTGTATAAAGAAATAAAAAAAAAACAATCCAACAAATATAAAAAATAACCCAACCCTCCCTTTACATTAACCATAATTAAACATTGGCTGTCAACATAATGCTGACAGCTATAATACACTGCACTGTAATACTAGTGCAATGTATTCTATGGGCGATCAGTAGATTGCTGGTAAAAGCCCTCTCTTGGGATAAAAAAAAAAAGAACAAAAAACAACAAGTTAAAAATCTAATTAAACATAACACCCTTAAAAAACATTAAAAAAGAGAATATTTGTTTAAAACACACAATAAAACCCATGACAAAACCTTAACCATAAATTGACTTTTAGAATAATGCCGAGAGGCATAAGACACTGTCATACTTCTGCAGTTAATATATGAGCTGTCGAAAGATTGCTGCTTTAAGTCCCTTAATGGGAATAGTTAAAAACTAAGACGCAAAACAAGGTTAATGAAATAATTTTAAAAAATCTAAATTTCCGCCTCACCAAAAACATGCCTTTAAAAACATATTTTGTATCAAATATTAAATTAAGAAAAAACAATATATAGATATGCCCAAAAAACTTTATAACCCCATAAACAAAAACTGACGATAGCCATAATCATACACCTCCTGTCAGCATGATGTTGAGAGGCATAATACACTGCACTAAGATAGTAGTGCAGTGTTTCATAGAAACGATCAGATCAGTGGTGAAAGGTCGCTCTTTTATGGGAAAAACAAAAATAGAAAGGCTGAAATGCTATAAAAAATTAATAAATAAAAAAAGTAAATAAATAAAACTGACTATGCCATAGTAATACATAGCCTGTAAACATAATGCTAAAATGCAGAATACACTGCACTTTAATTCCAGAGCAGTGTATTATATGAGCGATCAGAAGATCGCCGTTGATTGTCCTCTTTAAAAATACTTAAAGGCTAGGATCCCACTCAGGAATTTCAATCCGGAATATTTGTGGACAGATATTCCATGCGAACATTCACGTCCTCATAAATGACAATGTATTCTGCACAGGTTGTGTCTAAAAAAAAGTTAAAAAATAAAAGACAAATGATTTATAAAACCATCAACCCCCACACCCACAAAAATATATTTATAAAAAACAAAACAAAAGATATAAAAAAAATAACCCAAAAAATATAAAAAACCAAAATAATCCAAAACCCCCCTCCCATTAGCCATAACTAAACATTGCTTGTCAGCATAAGGCTGAAAGGCATAATATCCTGCCCTACAATAGCAGTGTAGTGTTTTATATGAGCGATCTGAAGATTGCTGGTGAACGCCCTATTGTAGGATTAGTTTAAAAAGTTCAAAAAATGAAAAAGAAACGGTTGATAAAATAAAAAAGAGATAAAAAACTCTCTAACAAAATTTAAAAAAAGAAGCTATATAGAATTGTGTTTAAAAATAAATCTACAATAAAACCCCTGCATAATACACTATCATCTTCGTGCAGTGTATTATTATATGAGCTATCGAAATATTGCTGATTAACGCCCCTTTATCAAAATAGTTAGAAAGTTATAAATGTAAAAAAGGTTGATGAAATAATTAAAAAATAATAACCCGGCCCCACAAAAACATCCCTTTAAAATGAAATTTTTTGGATCAAATATACAATTCAGAATAAAGAAAAAAAATATCCCCAAAATGTTATCAAAACATTTCATAATTAAAAGGCATACATTCCTATTATATAGTTAGCTGTTGTTTATAATATAAACATTTTAAATAAAATATTTAATTAAAAAATATCAAAAATATACATCATATTTTAAGTTAAAAAGAAACATGTAGTTCCCAGTGTGTTCCATCTTTTGTTTGTTTCTCTTTCTTATGCAGTTTCATAATTCCTGAGATAAGTAGTTATGGCCCTAGAGTGTTATATATATTAGCGTCTGTAGCATGTATCAGGAGCATGTTATCATACCTGTGTCTTTTTACAGGTGACTGATGTCCAGCGAGAAGGTGAACGTGACATATACGCCCGTCAGCTGCAAGAAAGGAACCACGAGACAGGTAATTAATATTTATATTAATTACTGATAACAATCAGGCTAGATGTAAAATCTAGACCTGCAGAGATTTCATAGTCTCTCTCTTATACATGAAGATATATGTGTTGTTAATAAGTATATCGTCTATGGACAGCTTCTCATATAACACAACCATATCTCAGGTACAGAGATTAGGAACATGTATGATCCTTTTTCTCTTTTTTTAATTTGTAGGAATCCCCTTTTTCAATACTCTATAGAATAGACTGCACTGACTGCAGAGTTTACAAGTTTACTTTAGACTGTGGGCTGACTGACCTCAGACTTAAGACTTAACTGTACTAAGTAAAAAAAATCTATATTCCTTTTTATTTTACTTCAAATATATAATTATAGTCATACACTATAGCCATAATAACTGATAGCCTGTTAATATAATGCTGAAGGGCATAATACACTGCACTTTAATACTAGTGCATTGTATTTTATAAGTGATATGAAGATCGCTGTTAAAAGGTCCCCTTTATAAAAATTTAAATGCTAGGTTCACATTGAGGAATTTCCAGCCGGAATAACTATTGACGGAGGTTCCACGGGTGCATTGCCATCCCCATAGATGGCAATGTATTCTGCATGAATAATATCTAAAAACAAAAGTTAAAAATAAACAATTTATAAAATAATTAACCCCGACCCCTACAAAATTATACATATATATATATATATATATATATATATATATATGTGTGTGTGTATAAAGAAATAAAAAAAAAAACAATCCAACAAATATAAAAAATAACCCAACCCTCCCTTTACATTAACCATAATTAAACATTGGCTGTCAACATAATGCTGACAGCTATAATACACTGCACTGTAATACTAGTGCAATGTATTCTATGGGCGATCAGTAGATTGCTGGTAAAAGCCCTCTCTTGGGATGAAAAAAAAAAAAAGAACAAAAAACAACAAGTTAAAAAACTAATTAAACATAACACCCTTAAAAAACATTAAAAAAGAGAATATTTGTTTAAAACACACAATAAAACCCATGACAAAACCTTAACCATAAATTGTCTTTTAGAATAATGCCGAGAGGCATAAGACACTGTGATACTACTGCAGTTAAAATATGAGCTGTCGAAAGATTGCTGCTTTAAGTCCCTTAATGGGAATAGTTAAAAACTAATAAGATGCAAAACAAGGTTAATGAAATCATTTTAAAAAATCTAAATCTCCGCCTCACCAAAACATGCCTTTAAAAACATATTTTGTATCAAATATTAAATTAAGAAAAAACAATATATAGATATGCCCAAAAAACTTTATAACCCCATAAACAAAAACTGACGATAGCCATAATCATACACCTCCTGTCAGCATGATGTTGAGAGGCATAATACACTGCACTAAGATAGTAGTGCAGTGTTTCATAGAAACGATCAGATCAGTGGTGAAAGGTCGCTCTTTTATGGGAAAAACAAAAATAGAAAGGCTGAAATGCTATAAAAAATTAATAAATAAAAAAAGTAAATAAATAAAACATACTATGCCATGGTAATACATAGCCTGTAAACATAATGCTAAAATGCAGAATACACTGCACTTTAATTCCAGAGCAGTGTATTATATGAGCGATCAGAAGATCGCCGTTGATTGTCCTCTTTAAAAAATACTTAAAGGCTAGGATCCCACTCAGGAATTTCAATCCGGAATATGTATGGACAGATATTCCATGCGAACATTCACGTCCTCATAAATGGCAATGTATTCTGCTCAGATTTATGGACATTTATCAACAGGTTTAGTCAGGTTTTCTTTACTATAATTGTGGCAAAATTGTCGCAACTGCGACTACACGATTTTTCGTGCGACATTTTGACTGGAAAGCGAGAAAAGAAAGTTTTCCAAAAATTAACTATGTAGTAATAATTTTAAAATGGAGTACGGGTAGTCAGATATTTATTAACTGCGACAGTCGCAACTGCGCAAAAAAAAGTCGCAACAGCGTTAAAAATTGACTAAATTTACTCCAGCTCAAACATGGAGCAGAAAAAGCTACTACCAAAGTAAAAAAGAAAAAATTGCTTACGTGAAAGAAAATTATCAACAGGCTGAAACCAGTTGATAAATAAGTCGCACATAAGCAAATAAAAAGTAAGGAAAAAATTACTAAAAAAAGAATACATAAGCAAAGATTGATAAATGTCCCTCATTGTGTCTAAAAAAAAGTTAAAAAATAAAAGACAAATGATTTATAAAACCATCAACCCCCACACCCACAAAAAATATATTTATAAAAAACAAAACAAAAGATATAAAAAAATAACCCAAAAAATATAAAAAAACAAAATAATCCAAAACCCCCCTCCCATTAGCCATAACTAAACATTGCTTGTCAGCATAAGGCTGAAAGGCATAATATCCTGCCCTACAATAGCAGTGTAGTGTTTTATATGAGCGATCTGAAGATCGCTGGTGAACGCCCTCTTGTAGGATTAGTTGAAAAAGTTCAAAAAATGAAAAAGAAACGGTTGATAAAATAAAAAAGAAGTAAAAAAACTCTCTAACAATATTTAAAAAAAAGAAACTATATAGAATTGTGTTTAAAAAAAAATCTACAATAAAACCCCTGCATAATACACTATCATACTCATGCAGTGTATTATTATATGAGCTATCGAAATATCGCTGGTTAACGCCCCTTTATCAAAATAGTTAGAAAGTTATAAATGTAAAAAAGGTTGATGAAATAATTAAAAAATAACAACTCGGCCCCACAAAAACATCCCTTTAAAATGAAATTTTTTGGATCAAATATACAATTCAGAATAAAGGAAAAAAAATCCCCAAAATGTTATCAAAACATTTAATAATTAAAAGGCATACATTCCCATTATATAGTTAGCTGTTGTTTATAATATAAACATTTTAAATAAAATATTCAATTAAAAAATATCAAAAATATACATCATATTTTAAGTTAAAAAGAAACATGTAGTTCCCAGTGTGTTCCATCTTTTGTTTGTTTCTTTTTCTTATGCAGTTTCATAATTCCTGAGATAAGTAGTTATGGCCCTAGAGTGTTATATATATTAGCGTCTGTAGCATGTATCAGGAGCATGTTATCATACCTGTGTCTTTTTACAGGTGACTGATGTCCAGCGAGAAGGTGAACGTGACATATACGCCCGTCAGCTGCAAGAAAGGAACCACGAGACAGGTAATTAATATTTATATTAATTACTGATAACAATCAGGCTAGATGTAAAATCTAGACCTGCAGAGATTTCATAGTCTCTCTCTTATACATGAATATATATGTGTTGTTAATAAGTATATCGTCTATGGACAGCTTCTCATATAACACAACCATATCTCAGGTACAGAGATTAGGAACATGTATGATCCTTTTTCTCTTTTTTTTAATTTGTAGGAATCCCCTTTTTCAATACTCTATAGAATAGACTGCACTGACTGCAGAGTTTACAAGTTTACTTTAGACTGTGGGCTGACTGACCTCAGACTCAAGACTTAACTGTACTAAGTAAAAAAAATCTATATTCCTTTTTATTTTACTTCAAATATATAATTATAGTCATACACTATAGCCATAATAACTGATAGCCTGTTAATATAATGCTGTAGGGCATAATACACTGCACTTTAATACTAGTGCATTGTATTTTATAAATGATATGAAGATCGCTGTTAAAAGGTCCCCTTCATAAAAATTTAAATGCTAGGTTCACATTGAGGAATTTCCAGCCGGAATAACTATTGACGGAGGTTCCACGGGTGCATTGCCATCCCCATAGATGGCAATGTATTCTGCATGAATAATATCTAAAAAAAAAAGTTAAAAATAAACAATTTATAAAATAATTAACCCCGACCCCTACAAAATTACACACACACACATATATATATATATATATATATATATATATATATATATATATATATGTGTGTGTATAAAGAAATAAAAAAAAAAACAATCCAACAAATATAAAAAATAACCCAACCCTCCCTTTACATTAACCATAATTAAACATTGGCTGTCAACATAATGCTGACAGCTATAATACACTGCACTGTAATACTAGTGCAATGTATTCTATGGGCGATCAGTAGATTGCTGGTAAAAGCCCTCTCTTGGGATAAAAAAAAAAGAACAAAAAACAACAAGTTAAAAAACTAATTAAACATAACACCCTTAAAAAACAATAAAAAAGAGAATATTTGTTTAAAACACACAATAAAACCCATGACAAAACCTTAACCATAAATTGACTTTTAGAATAATGCCGAGAGGCATAAGACACTGTCATACTTCTGCAGTTAATATATGAGCTGTCGAAAGATTGCTGCTTTAAGTCCCTTAATGGGAATAGTTAAAAACTAAGACGCAAAACAAGGTTAATGAAATAATTTTAAAAAATCTAAATTTCCGCCTCACCAAAAACATGCCTTTAAAAACATATTTTGTATCAAATATTAAATTAAGAAAAAAAAATATATAGATATGCCCAAAAAACGTTATAACCCCATAAACAAAAACTGACGATAGCCATAATCATACACCTCCTGTCAGCATGATGTTGAGAGGCATAATACACTGCACTAAGATAGTAGTGCAGTGTTTCATAGAAACGATCAGATCAGTGGTGAAAGGTCGCTCTTTTATGGGAAAAACAAAAATAGAAAGGCTGAAATGCTATAAAAAATTAATAAATAAAAAAGTAAATAAATAAAACTGACTATGCCATAGTAATACATAGCCTGTAAACATAATGCTAAAATGCAGAATACACTGCACTTTAATTCCAGAGCAGTGTATTATATGAGCGATCAGAAGATCGCCGTTGATTGTCCTCTTTAAAAAATACTTAAAGGCTAGGATCCCACTCAGGAATTTCAATCCGGAATATTTATGGACAGATATTCCATGCGAACATTCACGTCCTCATAAATGGCAATGTATTCTGCACAGATTGTGTCTAAAAAAAAGTTAAAAAATAAAAGACAAATGATTTATAAAACCATCAACCCCCACACCCACTAAAAATATGTTTATAAAAAACAAAACAAAAGATATAAAAAAAATAACCCAAAAAATATAAAAAAACTAAATAATCCAAAACCCCCCTCCCATTAGCCATAACTAAACATTGCTTGTCAGCATAAGGCTGAAAGGCATAATATCCTGCCCTACAATAGCAGTGTAGTGTTTTATATGAGCGATCTGAAGATCGCTGGTGAACGCCCTCTTGTAGGATTAGTTTAAAAAGTTCAAAAAATGAAAAAGAAACGGTTGATAAAATAAAAAAGAAATAAAAAAAACTCTCTAACAATATTTAAAAAAAGAAACTATATAGAATTGTGTTTAAAAAAAAATCTACAATAAAACCCCTGCATAATACACTATCATACTCATGCAGTGTATTATTATATGAGCTATCGAAATATCGCTGGTTAACGCCCCTTTATCAAAATAGTTAGAAAGTTATAAATGTAAAAAAGGTTGATGAAATAATTAAAAAATAACAACCCGGCCCCACAAAAACATCCCTTTAAAATGAAATTTTTTGGATCAAATATACAATTCAGAATAAAGAAAAAAAAAATCCCCAAAATGTTATCAAAACATTTAATAATTAAAAGGCATACATTCCCATTATATAGTTAGCTGTTGTTTATAATATAAACATTTTAAATAAAATATTCAATTAAAAAATATCAAAAATATGCATCATATTTTAAGTTAAAAAGAAACATGTAGTTCCCAGTGTGTTCCATCTTTTGTTTGTTTCTTTTTCTTATGCAGTTTCATAATTCCTGAGATAAGTAGTTATGGCCCTAGAGTGTTATATATATTAGCGTCTGTAGCATGTATCAGGAGTATGTTATCATACCTGTGTCTTTTTACAGGTGACTGATGTCCAGCGAGAAGGTGAACGTGACATATACGCCCGTCAGCTGCAAGAAAGGAACCTAAGAGACAGGTAATTAATATTTATATTAATTACTGATAACAATCAGGCTAGATGTAAAATCTAGACCTGCAGAGATTTCATAGTCTCTCTCTTATACATGAAGATATATGTGTTGTTAATAAGTATATCGTCTATGGACAGCTTCTCATATAACACAACCATATCTCAGGTACAGAGATTAGGAACATGTATGATCCTTTTTCTCTTTTTTTTATTAGTAGGAATCCCCTTTTTCAATACTCTATAGAATAGACTGCACTGACTGCAGAGTTTACAAGTTTACTTTAGACTGTGGGCTGACTGACCTCAGACTTAAGACTTAACTGTACTAAGTAAAAAAAATCTATATTCCTTTTTATTTTACTTCAAATATATAATTATAGTCATACACTATAGCCATAATAACTGATAGCCTGTTAATATAATGCTGAAGGGCATAATACACTGCACTTTAATACTAGTGCATTGTATTTTATAAGTGATATGAAGATCGCTGTTAAAAGGTCCCCTTTATAAAAATTTAAATGCTAGGTTCACATTGAGGAATTTCCAGCCGGAATAACTATTGACGGAGGTTCCACGGGTGCATTGCCATCCCCATAGATGGCAATGTATTCTGCATGAATAATATCTAAAAAATAAAAGTTAAAAATAAACAATTTATAAAATAATTAACCCCGACCCCTACAAAATTATACACATATATATATATATATATATATATATATATGTGTGTGTATAAAGAAATAAAAAAAAAAACAATCCAACAAATATAAAAAATAACCCAACCCTCCCTTTACATTAACCATAATTAAACATTGGCTGTCAACATAATGCTGACAGCTATAATACACTGCACTGTAATACTAGTGCAATGTATTCTATGGGCGATCAGTAGATTGCTGGTAAAAGCCCTCTCTTGGGATAAAAAAAAAAGAACAAAAAACAACAAGTTAAAAAACTAATTAAACATAACACCCTTAAAAAACATTAAAAAAGAGAATATTTGTTTAAAACACACAATAAAACCCATGACAAAACCTTAACCATAAATTGTCTTTTAGAATAATGCCGAGAGGCATAAGACACTGTCATACTACTGCAGTTAATATATGAGCTGTCGAAAGATTGCTGCTTTAAGTCCCTTAATGGGAATAGTTAAAAACTAATAAGATGCAAAACAAGGTTAATGAAATCATTTTAAAAAATCTAAATCTCCGCCTCACCAAAAACATGCCTTTAAAAACATATTTTGTATCAAATATTAAATTAAGAAAAAACAATATATAGATATGCCCAAAAAACTTTATAACCCCATAAACAATAACTGACGATAGCCATAATCATACACCTCCTATCAGCATGATGTTGAGAGGCATAATACACTGCACTAAGATAGTAGTGCAGTGTTTCATAGAAACGATCAGATCAGTGGTGAAAGGTCGCTCTTTTATGGGAAAAACAAAAATAGAAAGGCTGAAATGCTATAAAAAATTAATAAATAAAAAAAGTAAATAAATAAAACATACTATGCCATGGTAATACATAGCCTGTAAACATAATGCTAAAATGCAGAATACACTGCACTTTAATTCCAGAGCAGTGTATTATATGAGCGATCAGAAGATCGCCGTTGATTGTCCTCTTTAAAAAATACTTTAAGGCTAGGATCCCACTCAGGAATTTCAATCCGGAATATTTATGGACAGATATTCCATGCGAACATTCACGTCCTCATAAATGGCAATGTATTCTGCTCAAATTGTGTCTAAAAAAAAGTTAAAAAATAAAAGACAAATGATTTATAAAACCATCAACCCCCACACCCACAAAAAATATATTTATAAAAAACAAAACAAAAGATATAAAAAAATAACCCAAAAAATATAAAAAAACAAAATAATCCAAAACCCCCCTCCCATTAGCCATAACTAAACATTGCTTGTCAGCATAAGGCTGAAAGGCATAATATCCTGCCCTACAATAGCAGTGTAGTGTTTTATATGAGCGATCTGAAGATCGCTGGTGAACGCCCTCTTGTAGGATTAGTTGAAAAAGTTCAAAAAATGAAAAAGAAACGGTTGATAAAATAAAAAAGAAATAAAAAAACTCTCTAACAATATTTAAAAAAAGAAACTATATAGAATTGTGTTTAAAAAAAAAATCTACAATAAAACCCCTGCATAATACACTATCATACTCATGCAGTGTATTATTATATGAGCTATCGAAATATCGCTGGTTAACGCCCCTTTATCAAAATAGTTAGAAAGTTATAAATGTAAAAAAGGTTGATGAAATAATTAAAAAATAACAACCCGGCCCCACAAAAACATCCCTTTAAAATGAAATTTTTTGGATCAAATATACAATTCAGAATAAAGAAAAAAAAATCCCCAAAATGTTATCAAAACATTTAATAATTAAAAGGCATACATTCCCATTATATAGTTAGCTGTTGTTTATAATATAAACATTTTAAATAAAATATTCAATTAAAAAATATCAAAAATATACATCATATTTTAAGTTAAAAAGAAACATGTAGTTCCCAGTGTGTTCCATCTTTTGTTTTTTTCTTTTTCTTATGCAGTTTCATTATTCCTGAGATAAGTAGTTATGGCCCTAGAGTGTTATATATATTAGCGTCTGTAGCATGTATCAGGAGCATGTTATCATACCTGTGTCTTTTTACAGGTGACTGATGTCCAGCGAGAAGGTGAACGTGACATATACGCCCGTCAGCTGCAAGAAAGGAACCACGAGACAGGTAATTAATATTTATATTAATTACTGATAACAATCAGGCTAGATGTAAAATCTAGACCTGCAGAGATTTCATAGTCTCTCTCTTATACATGAAGATATATGTGTTGTTAATAAGTATATCGTCTATGGACAGCTTCTCATATAACACAACCATATCTCAGGTACAGAGATTAGGAACATGTATGATCCTTTTTCTCTTTTTTTTAATTTGTAGGAATCCCCTTTTTCAATACTCTATAGAATAGACTGCACTGACTGCAGAGTTTACAAGTTTACTTTAGACTGTGGGCTGACTGACCTCAGACTTAAGACTTAACTGTACTAAGTAAAAAAAATCTATATTCCTTTTTATTTTACTTCAAATATATAATTATAGTCATACACTATAGCCATAATAACTGATAGCCTGTTAATATAATGCTGAAGGGCATAATACACTGCACTTTAATACTAGTGCATTGTATTTTATAAGTGATATGAAGATCGCTGTTAAAAGGTCCCCTTTATAAAAATTTTAATGCTAGGTTCACATTGAGGAATTTCCAGCCGGAATAACTATTGACGGAGGTTCCACGGGTGCATTGCCATCCCCATAGATGGCAATGTATTCTGCATGAATAATATCTAAAAAAAATAGTTAAAAATAAACAATTTATAAAATAATTAACCCTGACCCCTACAAAATTATACACACACACATATATATATATATATATATATATATACATATATATATATATATGTGTGTGTGTGTATAAAGAAATAAAAAAAAAAACAATCCAACAAATATAAAAAATAACCCAACCCTCCCTTTACATTAACCATAATTAAACATTGGCTGTCAACATAATGCTGACAGCTATAATACACTGCACTGTAATACTAGTGCAATGTATTCTATGGGCGATCAGTAGATTGCTGGTAAAAGCCCTCTCTTGGGATAAAAAAAAAAAGAACAAAAAACAACAAGTTAAAAATCTAATTAAACATAACACCCTTAAAAAACATTAAAAAAGAGAATATTTGTTTAAAACACACAATAAAACCCATGACAAAACCTTAACCATAAATTGACTTTTAGAATAATGCCGAGAGGCATAAGACACTGTCATACTTCTGCAGTTAATATATGAGCTGTCGAAAGATTGCTGCTTTAAGTCCCTTAATGGGAATAGTTAAAAACTAAGACGCAAAACAAGGTTAATGAAATAATTTTAAAAAATCTAAATTTCCGCCTCACCAAAAACATGCCTTTAAAAACATATTTTGTATCAAATATTAAATTAAGAAAAAACAATATATAGATATGCCCAAAAAACTTTATAACCCCATAAACAAAAACTGACGATAGCCATAATCATACACCTCCTGTCAGCATGATGTTGAGAGGCATAATACACTGCACTAAGATAGTAGTGCAGTGTTTCATAGAAACGATCAGATCAGTGGTGAAAGGTCGCTCTTTTATGGGAAAAACAAAAATAGAAAGGCTGAAATGCTATAAAAAATTAATAAATAAAAAAAGTAAATAAATAAAACTGACTATGCCATAGTAATACATAGCCTGTAAACATAATGCTAAAATGCAGAATACACTGCACTTTAATTCCAGAGCAGTGTATTATATGAGCGATCAGAAGATCGCCGTTGATTGTCCTCTTTAAAAATACTTAAAGGCTAGGATCCCACTCAGGAATTTCAATCCGGAATATTTATGGACAGATATTCCATGCGAACATTCAAGTCCTCATAAATGACAATGTATTCTGCACAGATTGTGTCTAAAAAAAAGTTAAAAAATAAAAGACAAATGATTTATAAAACCATCAACCCCCACACCCACAAAAATATATTTATAAAAAACAAAACAAAAGATATAAAAAAAATAACCCAAAAAATATAAAAAAACAAAATAATCCAAAACCCCCCTCCCATTAGCCATAACTAAACATTGCTTGTCAGCATAAGGCTGAAAGGCATAATATCCTGCCCTACAATAGCAGTGTAGTGTTTTATATGAGCGATCTGAAGATTGCTGGTGAACGCCCTATTGTAGGATTAGTTTAAAAAGTTCAAAAAATGAAAAAGAAACGGTTGATAAAATAAAAAAGAGATAAAAAACTCTCTAACAATATTTAAAAAAAGAAACTATATAGAATTGTGTTTAAAAATAAATCTACAATAAAACCCCTGCATAATACACTATCATCTTCGTGCAGTGTATTATTATATGAGCTATCGAAATATTGCTGATTAACGCCCCTTTATCAAAATAGTTAGAAAGTTATAAATGTAAAAAAGGTTGATGAAATAATTAAAAAATAATAACCCGGCCCCACAAAAACATCCCTTTAAAATGAAATTTTTTGGATCAAATATACAATTCAGAATAAAGAAAAAAAATATCCCCAAAATGTTATCAAAACATTTCATAATTAAAAGGCATACATTCCTATTATATAGTTAGCTGTTGTTTATAATATAAACATTTTAAATAAAATATTTAATTAAAAAATATCAAAAATATACATCATATTTTAAGTTAAAAAGAAACATGTAGTTCCCAGTGTGTTCCATCTTTTGTTTGTTTCTTTTTCTTATGCAGTTTCATAATTCCTGAGATAAGTAGTTATGGCCCTAGAGTGTTATATATATTAGCATCTGTAGCATGTATCAGGAGCATGTTATCATACCTGTGTCTTTTTACAGGTGACTGATGTCCAGCGAGAAGGTGAACGTGACATATACGCCCGTCAGCTGCAAGAAAGGAACCACGAGACAGGTAATTAATATTTATATTAATTACTGATAACAATCAGGCTAGATGTAAAATCTAGACCTGCAGAGATTTCATAGTCTCTCTCTTATACATGAAGATATATGTGTTGTTAATAAGTATATCGTCTATGGACAGCTTCTCATATAACACAACCATATCTCAGGTACAGAGATTAGGAACATGTATGATCCTTTTTCTCTTTTTTTTAATTTGTAGGAATCCCCTTTTTCAATACTCTATAGAATAGACTGCACTGACTGCAGAGTTTACAAGTTTACGTTAGACTGTGGGCTGACTGACCTCAGACTTAAGACTTAACTGTACTAAGTAAAAAAAAATCTATATTCCTTTTTATTTTACTTCAAATATATAATTATAGTCATACACTATAGCCATAATAACTGATAGCCTGTTAATATAATGCTGAAGGGCATAATACACTGCACTTTAATACTAGCGCATTGTATTTTATAAGTGATATGAAGATCGCTGTTAAAAGGTCCCCTTTATAAAAATTTAAATGCTAGGTTCACATTGAGGAATTTCCAGCCGGAATAACCATTGACGGAGGTTCCACGGGTGCATTGCCATCCCCATAGATGGCAATGTATTCTGCATGAATAATATCTAAAAAAAAAAAGTTAAAAATAAACAATTGATAAAATAATTAACCCCGACCCCTACAAAATTATACACACACATATATATATATATATATATATATATATATATGTGTGTGTATAAAGAAATAAAAAAAAAACAATCCAACAAATATAAAAAATAACCCAACCCTCCCTTTACATTAACCATAATTAAACATTGGCTGTCAACATAATGCTGACAGCTATAATACACTGCACTGTAATACTAGTGCAATGTATTCTATGTGCGATCAGTAGATCGCTGGTAAAAGCCCTCTCTTGGGATAAAAAAAAAGAACAAAAAACAACAAGTTAAAAAACTAATTAAACATAACACCCTTAAAAAACATTAAAAAAGAGAATATTTGTTTAAAACACACAATAAAACCCATGACAAAACCTTAACCATAAATTGTCTTTTAGAATAATGCCGAGAGGCATAAGACACTGTCATACTACTGCAGTTAATATATGAGCTGTCGAAAGATTGCTGCTTTAAGTCCCATAATGGGAATAGTTAAAAACTAAGACGCAAAACAAGGTTAATGAAATAATTTTAAAAAATCTAAATCTCCGCCTCACCAAAACATGCCTTTAAAAACATATTTTGTATCAAATATTAAATTAAGAAAAAACAATATATAGATATGCCCAAAAAACTTTATAACCCCATAAACAAAAACTGACGATAGCCATAATCATACACCTCCTGTCAGCATGATGTTGAGAGGCATAATACACTGCACTAAGATAGTAGTGCAGTCTTTCATAGAAACGATCAGATCAGTGGTGAAAGGTCGCTCTTTTATGGGAAAAACAAAAATAGAAAGGCTGAAATGCTATAAAAAATTAATAAATTAAAAAAGTAAATAAATAAAACTGACTATGCCATGGTAATACATAGCCTGTAAACATAATGCTAAAATGCAGAATACACTGCACTTTAATTCCAGAGCAGTGTATTATATGAGCGATCAGAAGATCGCCGTTGATTGTCCTCTTTAAAAAATACTTAAAGGCTAGGATCCCACTCAGGAATTTCAATCCGGAATATTTATGGACAGATATTCCATGCGAACATTCACGTCCTCATAAATGGCAATGTATTCTGCTCAGATTGTGTCTAAAAAAAGTTAAAAAATAAAAGACAAATGATTTATAAAACCATCAACCCCCACACCCACAAAAAATATATTTATAAAAAACAAAACAAAAGATATAAAAAAATAACCCAAAAAATATAAAAAAACAAAATAATCCAAAACCCCCCTCCCATTAGCCATAACTAAACATTGCTTGTCAGCATAAGGCTGAAAGGCATAATATCCTGCCCTACAATAGCAGTGTAGTGTTTTATATGAGCGATCTGAAGATCGCTGGTGAACGCCCTCTTGTAGGATTAGTTGAAAAAGTTCAAAAAATGAAAAAGAAACGGTTGAGAAAATAAAAAAGAAATAAAAAAACTCTCTAACAATATTTAAAAAAAGAAACTATATAGAATTGTGTTTAAAAAAAAATCTACAATAAAACCCCTGCATAATACACTATCATACTCATGCAGTGTATTATTATATGAGCTATCGAAATATCGCTGGTTAACGCCCCTTTATCAAAATAGTTAGAAAGTTATAAATGTAAAAAAGGTTGATGAAATAATTAAAAAATAACAACCCGGCCCCACAAAAACATCCCTTTAAAATGAAATTTTTTGGATCAAATATACAATTCAGAATAAAGAAAAAAAAATCCCCAAAATGTTATCAAAACATTTAATAATTAAAAGGCATACATTCCCATTATATAGTTAGCTGTTGTTTATAATATAAACATTTTAAATAAAATATTCAATTAAAAAATATCAAAAATATACATCATATTTTAAGTTAAAAAGAAACATGTAGTTCCCAGTGTGTTCCATCTTTTGTTTGTTTCTTTTTCTTATGCAGTTTCATTATTCATGAGATAAGTAGTTATGGCCCTAGAGTGTTATATATATTAGCGTCTGTAGCATGTATCAGGAGCATGTTATCATACCTGTGTCTTTTTACAGGTGACTGATGTCCAGCGAGAAGGTGAACGTGACATATACGCCCGTCAGCTGCAAGAAAGGAACCACGAGACAGGTAATTAATATTTATATTAATTACTGATAACAATCAGGCTAGATGTAAAATCTAGACCTGCAGAGATTTCATAGTCTCTCTCTTATACATGAAGATATATGTGTTGTTAATAAGTATATCGTCTATGGACAGCTTCTCATATAACACAACCATATCTCAGGTACAGAGATTAGGAACATGTATGATCCTTTTTCTCTTTTTTTTAATTTGTAGGAATCCCCTTTTTCAATACTCTATAGAATAGACTGCACTGACTGCAGAGTTTACAAGTTTACTTTAGACTGTGGGCTGACTGACCTCAGACTTAAGACTTAACTGTACTAAGTAAAAAAAATCTATATTCCTTTTTATTTTACTTCAAATATATAATTATAGTCATACACTATAGCCATAATAACTGATAGCCTGTTAATATAATGCTGAAGGGCATAATACACTGCACTTTAATACTAGTGCATTGTATTTTATAAGTGATATGAAGATCGCTGTTAAAAGGTCCCCTTTATAAAAATTTAAATGCTAGGTTCACATTGAGGAATTTCCAGCCGGAATAACTATTGACGGAGGTTCCACGGGTGCATTGCCATCCCCATAGATGGCAATGTATTCTGCATGAATAATATCTAAAAACAAAAGTTAAAAATAAACAATTTATAAAATAATTAACCCCGACCCCTACAAAATTATACATATATATATATATATATATATATATATATATATGTGTGTGTGTATAAAGAAATAAAAAAAAAAACAATCCAACAAATATAAAAAATAACCCAACCCTCCCTTTACATTAACCATAATTAAACATTGGCTGTCAACATAATGCTGACAGCTATAATACACTGCACTGTAATACTAGTGCAATGTATTCTATGGGCGATCAGTAGATTGCTGGTAAAAGCCCTCTCTTGGGATAAAAAAAAAAAGAACAAAAAACAACAAGTTAAAAAACTAATTAAACATAACACCCTTAAAAAACATTAAAAAAGAGAATATTTGTTTAAAACACACAATAAAACCCATGACAAAACCTTAACCATAAATTGTCTTTTAGAATAATGCCGAGAGGCATAAGACACTGTGATACTACTGCAGTTAAAATATGAGCTGTCGAAAGATTGCTGCTTTAAGTCCCTTAATGGGAATAGTTAAAAACTAATAAGATGCAAAACAAGGTTAATGAAATCATTTTAAAAAATCTAAATCTCCGCCTCACCAAAACATGCCTTTAAAAACATATTTTGTATCAAATATTAAATTAAGAAAAAACAATATATAGATATGCCCAAAAAACTTTATAACCCCATAAACAAAAACTGACGATAGCCATAATCATACACCTCCTGTCAGCATGATGTTGAGAGGCATAATACACTGCACTAAGATAGTAGTGCAGTGTTTCATAGAAACGATCAGATCAGTGGTGAAAGGTCGCTCTTTTATGGGAAAAACAAAAATAGAAAGGCTGAAATGCTATAAAAAATTAATAAATAAAAAAAGTAAATAAATAAAACATACTATGCCATGGTAATACATAGCCTGTAAACATAATGCTAAAATGCAGAATACACTGCACTTTAATTCCAGAGCAGTGTATTATATGAGCGATCAGAAGATCGCCGTTGATTGTCCTCTTTAAAAAATACTTAAAGGCTAGGATCCCACTCAGGAATTTCAATCCGGAATATTTATGGACAGATATTCCATGCGAACATTCACGTCCTCATAAATGGCAATGTATTCTGCTCAGATTGTGTCTAAAAAAAAGTTAAAAAATAAAAGACAAATGATTTTTAAAACCATCAACCCCCACACCCACAAAAAATATATTTATAAAAAACAAAACAAAAGATATAAAAAAATAACCCAAAAAATATAAAAAAACAAAATAATCCAAAACCCCCCTCCCATTAGCCATAACTAAACATTGCTTGTCAGCATAAGGCTGAAAGGCATAATATCCTGCCCTACAATAGCAGTGTAGTGTTTTATATGAGCGATCTGAAGATCGCTGGTGAACGCCCTATTGTAGGATTAGTTTAAAAAGTTCAAAAAATGAAAAAGAAACGGTTGATAAAATAAAAAAGAGATAAAAAACTCTCTAACAATATTTAAAAAAAGAAACTATATAGAATTGTGTTTAAAAATAAATCTACAATAAAACCCCTGCATAATACACTATCATCTTCGTGCAGTGTATTATTATATGAGCTATCGAAATATTGCTGGTTAACGCCCCTTTATCAAAATAGTTAGAAAGTTATAAATGTAAAAAAGGTTGATGAAATAATTAAAAAATAATAACCCGGCCCCACAAAAACATCCCTTTAAAATGAAATTTTTTGGATCAAATATACAATTCAGAATAAAGAAAAAAAATATCCCCAACATGTTATCAAAACATTTCATAATTAAAAGGCATACATTCCCATTATATAGTTAGCTGTTGTTTATAATATAAACATTTTAAATAAAATATTTAATTAAAAAATATCAAAAATATACATCATATTTTAAGTTAAAAAGAAACATGTAGTTCCCAGTGGGTTCCATCTTTTGTTTGTTTCTTTTTCTTATGCAGTTTCATAATTCCTGAGATAAGTAGTTATGGCCCTAGAGTGTTATATATATTAGCGTCTGTAGCATGTATCAGGAGCATGTTATCATACCTGTGTCTTTTTACAGGTGACTGATGTCCAGCGAGAAGGTGAACGTGACATATACGCCCGTCAGCTGCAAGAAAGGAACCACGAGACAGGTAATTAATATTTATATTAATTACTGATAACAATCAGGCTAGATGTAAAATCTAGACCTGCAGAGATTTCATAGTCTCTCTCTTATACATGAAGATATATGTGTTGTTAATAAGTATATAGTCTATGGACAGCTTCTCATATAACACAACCATATCTCAGGTACAGAGATTAGGAACATGTATGATCCTTTTTCTCTTTTTTTTAATTTGTAGGAATCCCCTTTTTCAATACTCTATAGAATAGACTGCACTGACTGCAGAGTTTACAAGTTTACGTTAGACTGTGGGCTGACTGACCTCAGACTTAAGACTTAACTGTACTAAGTAAAAAAAAATCTATATTCCTTTTTATTTTACTTCAAATATATAATTATAGTCATACACTATAGCCATAATAACTGATAGCCTGTTAATATAATGCTGAAGGGCATAATACACTGCACTTTAATACTAGTGCATTGTATTTTATAAGTGATATGAAGATCGCTGTTAAAAGGTCCCCTTTACAAAAATTTAAATGCTAGGTTCACATTGAGGAATTTCCAGCAGGAATAACCATTGACGGAGGTTCCACGGGTGCATTGCCATCCCCATAGATGGCAATGTATTCTGCATGAATAATATCTAAAAAAAAGTTAAAAATAAACAATTTATAAAATAATTAACCCCGACCCCTACAAAATTATACACATATATATATATATATATATATATATATATGTGTGTGTATAAAGAAATAAAAAAAAAAACAATCCAACAAATATAAAAAATAACCCAACCCTCCCTTTACATTAACCATAATTAAACATTGGCTGTCAACATAATGCTGACAGCTATAATACACTGCACTGTAATACTAGTGCAATGTATTCTATGGGCGATCAGTAGATTGCTGGTAAAAGCCCTCTCTTGGGATAAAAAAAAGAACAAAAAACAACAAGTTAAAAAACTAATTAAACATAACACCCTTAAAAAACATTAAAAAAGAGAATATTTGTTTAAAACACACAATAAAACCCATGACAAAACCTTAACCATAAATTGTCTTTTAGAATAATGCCGAGAGGCATAAGACACTGTGATACTACTGCAGTTAATATATGAGCTGTCGAAAAATTGCTGCTTTAAGTCCCTTAATGGGAATAGTTAAAAACTAATAAGATGCAAAACAAGGTCAATGAAATCATTTTAAAAAATCTAAATCTCCGCCTCACCAAAACATGCCTTTAAAAACATATTTTGTATCAAATATTAAATTAAGAAAAAACAATATATAGATATGCCCAAAAAACTTTATAACCCCATAAACAAAAACTGACGATAGCCATAATCATACACCTCCTGTCAGCATGATGTTGAGAGGCATAATACACTGCACTAAGATAGTAGTGCAGTGTTTCATAGAAACGATCAGATCAGTGGTGAAAGGTCGCTCTTTTATGGGAAAAACAAAAATAGAAAGGCTGAAATGCTATAAAAAATTAATAAATAAAAAAAGTAAATAAATAAAACATACTATGCCATGGTAATACATAGCCTGTAAACATAATGCTAAAATGCAGAATACACTGCACTTTAATTCCAGAGCAGTGTATTATATGAGCGATCAGAAGATCGCCGTTGATTGTCCTCTTTAAAAAATACTTAAAGGCTAGGATCCCACTCAGGAATTTCAATCCGGAATATTTATGGACAGATATTCCATGCGAACATTCACGTCCTCATAAATGGCAATGTATTCTGCTCAGATTGTGTCTAAAAAAAAGTTAAAAAATAAAAGACAAATGATTTATAAAACCATCAACCCCCACAACCACAAAAAATATATTTATAAAAAACAAAACAAAAGATATAAAAAAATAACCCAAAAAATATAAAAAAACAAAATAATGCAAAACCCCCCTCCCATTAGCCATAACTAAACATTGCTTGTCAGCATAAGGCTGAAAGGCATAATATCCTGCCCTACAATAGCAGTGTAGTGTTTTATATGAGCGATCTGAAGATCGCTGGTGAACGCCCTCTTGTAGGATTAGTTTAAAAAGTTCAAAAAATGAAAAAGAAACGGTTGATAAAATAAAAAAGAAATAAAAAAACTCTCTAACAATATTTAAAAAAAGAAACTATATAGAATTGTGTTTAAAAAAAAATCTACAATAAAACCCCTGCATAATACACTATCATACTCATGCAGTGTATTATTATATGAGCTATCGAAATATCGCTGGTTAACGCCCCTTTATCAAAATAGTTAGAAAGTTATAAATGTAAAAAAGGTTGATGAAATAATTAAAAAATAACAACCCGGCCCCACAAAAACATCCCTTTAAAATGAAATTTTTTGGATCAAATATACAATTCAGAATAAAGAAAAAAAATCCCCAAAATGTTATCAAAACATTTAATAATTAAAAGGCATACATTCCCATTATATAGTTAGCTGTTGTTTATAATATAAACATTTTAAATAAAATATTCAATTAAAAAATATCAAAAATATACATCATATTTTAAGTTAAAAAGAAACATGTAGTTCCCAGTGTGTTCCATCTTTTGTTTGTTTCTTTTTCTTATGCAGTTTCATAATTCCTGAGATAAGTAGTTATGGCCCTAGAGTGTTATATATATTAGCGTCTGTAGCATGTATCAGGAGCATGTTATCATACCTGTGTCTTTTTACAGGTGACTGATGTCCAGCGAGAAGGTGAACGTGACATATACGCCCGTCAGCTGCAAGAAAGGAACCACGAGACAGGTAATTAATATTTATATTAATTACTGATAACAATCAGGCTAGATGTAAAATCTAAACCTGCAGAGATTTCATAGTCTCTCTCTTATACATGAAGATATATGTGTTGTTAATAAGTATATCGTCTATGGACAGCTTCTCATATAACACAACCATATCTCAGGTACAGAGATTAGGAACATGTATGATCCTTTTTCTCTTTTTTTTTATTTGTAGGAATCCCCTTTTTCAATACTCTATAGAATAGACTGCACTGACTGCAGAGTTTACAAGTTTACTTTAGACTGTGGGCTGACTGACCTCAGACTTAAGACTTAACTGTACTAAGTAAAAAAAAATATATTCCTTTTTATTTTACTTCAAATATATAATTATAGTCATACACTATAGCCATAATAACTGATAGCCTGTTAATATAATGCTGAAGGGCACAATACACTGCACTTTAATACTAGTGCATTGTATTTTATAAGTGATATGAAGATTGCTGTTAAAAGGTCCCCTTTATAAAAATGTAAATGCTAGGTTCACATTGAGGAATTTCCAGCCGGAATAACTATTGACGGAGGTTCCACGGGTGCATTGCCATCCCCATAGATGGCAATGTATTCTGCATGAATAATATCTAAAAAAAAAAGTTAAAAATAAACAATTTATAAAATAATTAACCCCGAACCCTACAAAATTATACACATATATATATATATATATATATATGTGTGTGTGTATAAAGAAATAAAAAAAAAACCAATCCAACAAATATAAAAAATAACCCAACCCTCCCTTTACATTAACCATAATTAAACATTGGCTGTCAACATAATGCTGACAGCTATAATACACTGCACTGTAATACTAGTGCAATGTATTCTATGGGCGATCAGTAGATTGCTGGTAAAAGCCCTCTCTTGGGATAAAAAAAAAAAGAACAAAAAACAACAAGTTAAAAAACTAATTAAACATAACACCCTTAAAAAACATTAAAAAAGAGAATATTTGTTTAAAACACACAATAAAACCCATGACAAAACCTTAACCATAAATTGACTTTTAGAATAATGCCGAGAGGCATAAGACACTGTCATACTTCTGCAGTTAATATATGAGCTGTCGAAAGATTGCTGCTTTAAGTCCCTTAATGGGAATAGTTAAAAACTAAGACGCAAAACAAGGTTAATGAAATAATTTTAAAAAATCTAAATCTCCGCCTCACCAAAAACATGCCTTTAAAAACATATTTTGTATCAAATATTAAATTAAGAAAAAACAATATTTAGAAATGCCCAAAAAACTTTATAACCCCATAAACAAAAACTGACGATAGCCATAATCATACACCTCCTGTCAGCATGATGTTGAGAGGCATAATACACTGCACTAAGATAGTAGTGCAGTGTTTCATAGAAACGATCAGATCAGTGGTGAAAGGTCGCTCTTTTATGGGAAAAACAAAAATAGAAAGGCTGAAATGCTATAAAAAATTAATAAATAAAAAAAGTAAATAAATAAAACTGACTATGCCATAGTAATACATAGCCTGTAAACATAATGCTAAAATGCAGAATACACTGCACTTTAATTCCAGAGCAGTGTATTATATGAGCGATCAGAAGATCGCCGTTGATTGTCCTCTTTAAAAAATACTTAAAGGCTAGGATCCCACTCAGGAATTTCAATCCGGAATATTTATGGACAGATATTCCATGCGAACATTCACGTCCTCATAAATGGCAATGTATTCTGCACAGATTGTGTCTAAAAAAAAGTTAAAAAATAAAAGACAAATGATTTATAAAACCATCAACCCCCACACCCACAAAAAATATGTTTATAAAAAAAAAAACAAAAGATATAAAAAAAATAACCCAAAAAATATAGAAAAACAAAATAATCCAAAACCCCCCTCCCATTAGCCATAACTAAACATTGCTTGTCAGCATAAGGCTGAAAGGCATAATATCCTGCCCTACAATAGCAGTGTAGTGTTTTATATGAGCGATCTGAAGATCGCTGGTGAACGCCCTCTTGTAGGATTAGTTTAAAAAGTTCAAAAAATGAAAAAGAAACGGTTGATAAAATAAAAAAGAAATAAAAAAACTCTCTAACAATATTTAAAAAAAGAAACTATATAGAATTGTGTTTAAAAAAAAATCTACAATAAAACCCCTGCATAATACACTATCATACTCATGCAGTGTATTATTATATGAGCTATCGAAATATCGCTGGTTAACGCCCCTTTATCAAAATAGTTAGAAAGTTATAAATGTAAAAAAGGTTGATGAAATAATTAAAAAATAACAACCCGGCCCCACAAAAACATCCCTTTAAAATGAAATTTTTTGGATCAAATATACAATTCAGAATAAAGAAAAAAAAATCCCCAAAATGTTATCAAAACATTTAATAATTAAAAGGCATACATTCCCATTATATAGTTAGCTGTTGTTTATAATATAAACATTTTAAATAAAATATTCAATTAAAAAATATCAAAAATATGCATCATATTTTAAGTTAAAAAGAAACATGTAGTTCCCAGTGTGTTCCATCTTTTGTTTGTTTCTTTTTCTTATGCAGTTTCATAATTCCTGAGATAAGTAGTTATGGCCCTAGAGTGTTATATATATTAGCGTCTGTAGCATGTATCAGGAGCATGTTATCATACCTGTGTCTTTTTACAGGTGACTGATGTCCAGCGAGAAGGTGAACGTGACATATACGCCCGTCAGCTGCAAGAAAGGAACCACGAGACAGGTAATTAATATTTATATTAATTACTGATAACAATCAGGCTAGATGTAAAATCTAGACCTGCAGAGATTTCATAGTCTCTCTCTTATACATGAAGATATATGTGTTGTTAATAAGTATATCGTCTATGGACAGCTTCTCATATAACACAACCATATCTCAGGTACAGAGATTAGGAACATTTATGATCCTTTTTCTCTTTATTTTAATTTGTAGGAATCCCGTTTTTCAATACTCTATAGAATAGACTGCACTGACTGCAGAGTTTACAAGTTTACTTTAGACTGTGGGCTGACTGACCTCAGACTTAAGACTTAACTGTACTAAGTAAAAAAAATCTATATTCCTTTTTATTTTACTTCAAATATATAATTATAGTCATACACTATAGCCATAATAACTGATGGCCTGTTAATATAATGCTGAAGGGCATAATACGCTGCACTTTAATACTAGTGCATTGTATTTTATAAGTGATATGAAGATCGCTGTTAAAAGGTCCCCTTTGTAAAAATTTAAATGCTAGGTTCACATTGAGGAATTTCCAGCCGGAATAACTATTGACGGAGGTTCCACGGGTGCATTGCCATCCCCATAGATGGCAATGTATTCTGCATGAATAATATCTAAAAAAAAAAAGTTAAAAATAAACAATTTATAAAATAATTAACCCCGACCCCTACAAAATTATACATATATATATATATATATATATATATATATATATATATATGTGTGTGTGTGTGTGTGTATAAAGAAAGAAAAAAAAAATCCAACAAATATAAAAAATAACCCAACCCTCCCTTTACATTAACCATAATTAAACATTGGCTGTCAACATAATGCTGACAGCTATAATACACTGCACTGTAATACTAGTGCAATGTATTCTATGGGCGATCAGTAGATTGCTGGTAAAAGCCCTCTCTTGGGATAAAAAAAAAGAACAAAAAACAACAAGTTAAAAAACTAATTAAACATAACACCCTTAAAAACATTAAAAAAGAGAATATTTGTTTAAAACACACAATAAAACCCATGACAAAACCTTAACCATAAATTGTCTTTTAGAATAATGCCGAGAGGCATAAGACACTGTCATACTACTGCAGTTAATATATGAGCTGTCGAAAGATTGCTGCTTTAAGTCCCTTAATGGGAATAGTTAAAAACTAAGACGCAAAACAAGGTTAATGAAATAATTTTAAAAAATCTAAATCTCCGCCTCACCAAAAACATGCCTTTAAAAACATATTTTGTATCAAATATTAAATTAAGAAAAAACAATATATAGATATGCCCAAAAAACTTTATAACCCCATAAACAAAAACTGACGATAGCCATAATCATACACCTCCTGTCAGCATGATGTTGAGAGGCATAATACACTGCACTAAGATAGTAGTGCAGTGTTTCATAGAAACGATCAGATCAGTGGTGAAAGGTCGCTCTTTTATGGGAAAAACAAAAATAGAAAGGCTGAAATGCTATAAAAAATTAATAAATAAAAAAAGTAAATAAATAAAACTGACTATGCCATGGTAATACATAGCCTGTAAACATAATGCTAAAATGCAGAATACACTGCACTTTAATTCCAGAGCAGTGTATTATATGAGCGATCAGAAGATCGCCGTTGATTGTCCTCTTTAAAAAATACTTAAAGGCTAGGATCCCACTCAGGAATTTCAATCCGGAATATTTATGGACAGATATTCCATGCGAACATTCACGTCCTCATAAATGGCAATGTATTCTGCACAGATTGTGTCTAAAAAAAGTTAAAAAATAAAAGACAAATGATTTATAAAACCATCAACCCCCACACCCACAAAAAATATATTTATAAAAAACAAAACAAAAGATATAAAATAAAATAACCCAAAAAATATAAAAAAACAAAATAATCCAAAACCCCCCTCCCATTAGCCATAACTAAACATTGCTTGTCAGCATAAGGCTGAAAGGCATAATATCCTGCCCTACAATAGCAGTGTAGTGTTTTATATGAGCGATCTGAAGATCGCTGGTGAACGCCCTCTTGTAGGATTAGTTTAAAAAGTTCAAAAAATTAAAAAGAAACGGTTGATAAAATAAAAAAGAAATAAAAAAACTCTCTAACAATATTTAAAAAAAGAAACTATATAGAATTGTGTTTAAAAAAAAATCTACAATAAAACCCCTGCATAATACACAATCATACTCATGCAGTGTATTATTATATGAGCTATCGAAATATCGCTGGTTAACGCCCCTTTATCAAAATAGTTAGAAAGTTATAAATGTAAAAAAGGTTGATGAAATAATTAAAATATAACAACCCGGCCCCTCAAAAACATCCCTTTAAAATGAAATTTTTTGGATCAAATATACAATTCAGAATAAAGAAAAAAAAATCCCCAAAATGTTATCAAAACATTTCATAATTAAAAGGCATACATTCCCATTATATAGTTAGCTGTTGTTTATAATATAAACATTTTAAATAAAATATTCAATTAAAAAATATCAAAAATATACATCATATTTTAAGTTAAAAAGAAACATGTAGTTCCCAGTGTGTTCCATTTTTTGTTTGTTTCTTTTTCTTATGCAGTTTCATTATTCCTGAGATAAGTAGTTATGGCCCTAGAGTGTTATATATATTAGCGTCTGTAGCATGTATCAGGAGCATGTTATCATACCTGTGTCTTTTTACAGGTGACTGATGTCCAGCGAGAAGGTGAACGTGACATATACGCCCGTCAGCTGCAAGAAAGGAACCACGAGACAGGTAATTAATATTTATATTAATTACTGATAACAATCAGGCTAGATGTAAAATCTAGACCTGCAGAGATTTCATAGTCTCTCTCTTATACATGAAGATATATGTGTTGTTAATAAGTATATCGTCTATGGACAGCTTCTCATATAACACAACCATATCTCAGGTACAGAGATTAGGAACATTTATGATCCTTTTTCTCTTTATTTTAATTTGTAGGAATCCCGTTTTTCAATACTCTATAGAATAGACTGCACTGACTGCAGAGTTTACAAGTTTACTTTAGACTGTGGGCTGACTGACCTCAGACTTAAGACTTAACTGTACTAAGTAAAAAAAATCTATATTCCTTTTTATTTTACTTCAAATATATAATTATAGTCATACACTATAGCCATAATAACTGATGGCCTGTTAATATAATGCTGAAGGGCATAATACACTGCACTTTAATACTAGTGCATTGTATTTTATAAGTGATATGAAGATCGCTGTTAAAAGGTCCCCTTTGTAAAAATTTAAATGCTAGGTTCACATTGAGGAATTTCCAGCCGGAATAACTATTGACGGAGGTTCCACGGGTGCATTGCCATCCCCATAGATGGCAATGTATTCTGCATGAATAATATCTAAAAAAAAAAGTTAAAAATAAACAATTTATAAAATAATTAACCCCGACCCCTACAAAATTATACATATATATATATATATATATATATATATATATGTGTGTGTGTGTGTATAAAGAAAGAAAAGAAAATCCAACAAATATAAAAAATAACCCAACCCTCCCTTTACATTAACCATAATTAAACATTGGCTGTCAACATAATGCTGACAGCTATAATACACTGCACTGTAATACTAGTGCAATGTATTCTATGGGCGATCAGTAGATTGCTGGTAAAAGCCCTCTCTTGGGATAAAAAAAAAGAACAAAAAACAACAAGTTAAAAAACTAATTAAACATAACACCCTTAAAAAACATTAAAAAAGAGAATATTTGTTTAAAACACACAATAAAACCCATGACAAAACCTTAACCATAAATTGTCTTTTAGAATAATGCCGAGAGGCATAAGACACTGTCATCCTACTGCAGTTAATATATGAGCTGTCGAAAGATTGCTGCTTTAAGTCCCTTAATGGGAATAGTTAAAAACTAAGACGCAAAACAAGGTTAATGAAATAATTTTAAAAAATCTAAATCTCCGCCTCACCAAAAACATGCCTTTAAAAACATATTTTGTATCAAATATTAAATTAAGAAAAAACAATATATAGATATGCCCAAAAAACTTTATAACCCCATAAACAAAAACTGACGATAGCCATAATCATACACCTCCTGTCAGCATGATGTTGAGAGGCATAATACACTGCACTAAGATAGTAGTGCAGTGTTTCATAGAAACGATCAGATCAGTGGTGAAAGGTCGCTCTTTTATGGGAAAAACAAAAATAGAAAGGCTGAAATGCTATAAAAAATTAATAAATAAAAAAAGTAAATAAATAAAACTGACTATGCCATGGTAATACATAGCCTGTAAACATAATGCTAAAATGCAGAATACACTGCACTTTAATTCCAGAGCAGTGTATTATATGAGCGATCAGAAGATCGCCGTTGATTGTCCTCTTTAAAAAATACTTAAAGGCTAGGATCCCACTCAGGAATTTCAATCCGGAATATTTATGGACAGATATTCCAAGCGAACATTCACGTCCTCCTAAATGGCAATGTATTCTGCACAGATTGTGTCTAAACAAAGTTAAAAAAATAAAAGACAAACGATTTATAAAACCATCAATTACCACACCCACAAAAAATATATTTAGAGAAAACAGAACAAAAGATATAAAAAAATAACCCAAAAAATATAAAAAAAACTAAATAATCCAAATCCCCCCTCCCATTAGCCATAGCTAAACATTGCTTGTCAGCATAAGGCTGAAAGGCATAATATCCTGCACTACAATAGCAGTGTAGTGTTTTATATGAGCGATCTGAAGATCGCTGGTGAACGCCCTCTTGTAGGATTAGTTTAAAAAGTTAAAAAAATGAAAAAGAAACGGTTGATAAAATAAAAAAGAGATAAAAAAACTCTCTAACAATATTTTAAAAAAGAAAATATATAGAATTGTGTTTTTAAAAAAATCTACAATTAAACCCCTGCATAATACACTATCATACTCGTGCAGTGTATTATTATATGAGCTATCGAAATATCGCTGGTTAACGCCCCTTTATCAAAATAGTTAGAAAGTTATAAATGAAAAAAATGTTGATGAAATAGTTAAAATATAACAACCCGGCCCCACAAAAACATCCCTTTAAAATGAAATTTTTTGGATCAAATATACAATTCAGAATAAAGAAAAAAAAATCCCCAAAATGTTATAAAAACATTTCAAAATGAAAAGGCATACATTCCCATTATATAGTTAACTGTTGTTTATAATATAAACATTTTAAATAAAATATTTAAATAAAAAAATATAAAAAATATACATTATATTTTAAGTTAAAAGAAACATCTAGATCCCAGTGTGTTCCATCTTTTGTTTGTTTCTTTTTCTTATGCAGTTTCATAATTCCTGAGATAAGTAGTTATGGCCCTAGAGTGTTATATATATTAGCGTCTGTAGCATGTATCAGGAGCATGTTATCATACCTGTGTCTTTTTACAGGTGACTGATGTCCAGCGAGAAGGTGAACGTGACATATACGCCCGTCAGCTGCAAGAAAGGAACCACGAGAAAGGTAATTCATATTTATATTAATTACTGATAACAATTAGGCTAGATGTAAAATCTAGACCTGCAGAGATTTCATAGTCTCTCTCTTATACATGAAGATTTATGTGTTGTTAATAAGTATATCGTCTATGGACAGCTTCTCATATAACACAACCATATCTCAGGTACAGAGATTAGGAACATTTATGATCCTTTTTCTCTCTTTTTTAATTTGTAGGAATCCCCTTTTTCAATACTCTATAGAATAGACTGCACTGACTGTAGAGTTTACAAGTTTACTTTAGACTGTGGGCTGACTGACCTCAGACTTAAGACTTAACTGTACTAAGTAAAAAAAAAATCTATATTCCTTTTTATTTTACTTCAAATATATAATTATAGCCAAACACTATAGCCATAATAAGTGATAGTCTGTTAATATAATGCTGAAGGGCATAATACACTGCACTTTAATACTAGTGCATTGTATTTTATAAGTGATATTGTCACGATGCCGGCTGGCAGGAGGTGGATCCTCTGTGCCAGAGAGGGATTGGCGTGGACCGTGCTAGTGGACCGGTTCTAAGTCACTACTGGTATTCACCAGAGCCCGCCGCAAAGCGGGATGGTCTTGCTGCGGCGGTAGTGACCAGGTCGTATCCACTAGCAACGGCTCAACCTCTCTGACTGCTGAAGATAGGCGCGGTACAAGGGAGTAGACAGAAGCAAGGTCGGACGTAGCAGAAGGTCGGGGCAGGCAGCAAGGATCGTAGTCAGGGGCAACGGCAGGAGGTCTGGAACACAGGCTAGGAACACACAAGGGAACGCTTTCACTGGCACAATGGCAACAAGATCCGGCGAGGGAGTGCAGGGGAAGTGAGGTATACATAGGGAGTGCACAGGTGAACACACTGATTAGAACCACTGCGCCAATCAGCGGCGCAGTGGCCCTTTAAATCGCAGAGACCCGGCGCGCGCGCGCCCTAGGGAGCGGGGCCGCGCGCGCCGGGACAGGACCGACGGAGAGCGAGTCAAGTACGGGAGCCGGGGTGCGCATCGCGAGCGGGCGCCACCCGCATCGCGAATCGCATCCCGGCTGGAGGCGGTATCGCAGCACACCCGGTCAGTGGATCTGACCGGGGCGCTGCGGGAGCGAGAGTGTAGCGAGCGCTCCGGGGAGGAGCGGGGACCCGGAGCGCTCGGCGTAACAGTACCCCCCCCCCCTTGGGTCTCCCCCTCTTCTTGGAGCCTAAGAACCTGAGGACCAGATTTTTATCTAGGATATTGTCCTCAGGTTCCCAGGATCTCTCTTCAGGACCACAGCCCTCACAGTCAACCAAAAAGAAGGTTTTTCCTCTGACCTTTTTGGAGGCCAGTATCTCCTTTACAGGAAAGATGTCTGAAGAACCGGAGACAGGAGTGGGAGAGATAAGTTTAGGAGAGAAACGGTTGATGATGAGTGGTTTAAGAAGAGAAACGTGAAAGGCATTAGGAATACGAAGAGAAGGAGGGAGAAGAAGTTTATAAGAGACAGGATTAATCTGGCACAAAATTTTGAAAGGACCAAGATAGCGTGGTCCCAATTTGTAGCTGGGAACACGGAAGCGGACATATTTAGCGGAGAGCCATACCTTGTCTCCGGGAGAAAAAATGGGGGGAGCTCTTCTTTTCTTATCAGCAAACTTCTTCATGCGTGATGAAGCCTGTAAGAGAGAATTTTGGGTCTCTTTCCATATGGTGGAAAGATCACGAGTTATTTCATCCACAGCGGGTAAACCAGAGGGCAAGGGAGTAGGGAGGGGGGGAAGAGGGTGACGGCCGTACACCACGAAAAATGGGGATTTGGAAGAAGATTCAGAAACTCTGAAGTTATACGAGAATTCGGCCCATGGTAGAAGATCTGCCCAGTCATCCTGGCGGGAGGAAACAAAATGCCGTAAATAATCACCCAGGACCTGGTTAATTCTTTCTACTTGCCCATTGGATTGAGGATGATAAGCAGAAGAAAAGTTTAATTTAATCTTGAGTTGTTTACAGAGAGCCCTCCAGAATTTAGACACGAATTGGACGCCTCTATCCGAGACGATCTGCGTGGGCAACCCGTGAAGACGAAAAATGTGTACAAAAAATTGTTTTGCCAACTGAGGCGCAGAAGGAAGACCAGGAAGAGGGATGAAATGTGCCATCTTGGAGAATCGATCAACGACCACCCAAACAACAGTGTTGCCACGGGATGAGGGTAAGTCTGTAATAAAGTCCATACCAATCAGAGACCAAGGCTGTTCGGGAACAGGCAGAGGATGAAGAAGACCAGCGGGCTTCTGGCGAGGAGTCTTATCCCGGGCACAGACAGTGCAGGCTCGCACAAAATCCACAACATCCGTCTCCAGAGTCGGCCACCAATAGAAACGAGAGATGAGTTGCACGGATTTCTTGATGCCCGCATGACCTGCGAGATGGGAGGAGTGACCCCATTTGAGGATTCCGAGGCGTTGGCGTGGAGAGACGAAGGTCTTCCCTGGAGGAGTTTGCCTGATGGAGGCTGGAGAAGTGGAGATCAGGCAGTCAGGAGGAATGATGTGTTGCGGAGAGAGCTCTACTTCCGAGGCATCCGAGGAACGAGAGAGAGCATCGGCCCTAATGTTCTTATCGGCAGGCCGAAAGTGAATTTCAAAATTAAATCGGGCAAAGAACAGAGACCACCTGGCCTGGCGAGGATTCAGCCGTTGGGCAGACTGGAGATAGGAGAGGTTCTTGTGATCGGTGTAAATAATAACTGGAAATCTTGATCCCTCCAGCAGATGCCTCCATTCCTCAAGTGCTAATTTAATGGCTAGTAGCTCTCGATCCCCGATGGAGTAGTTCCTCTCCGCAGGAGAGAAGGTCCTAGAAAAAAAACCACAAGTAACAGCATGCCCGGAAGAATTTTTTTGTAGAAGGACCGCTCCAGCTCCTACTGAGGAGGCATCAACCTCCAATAGGAAGGGTTTAGATGGGTCAGGTCTGGAGAGCACGGGAGCTAAAGAAAAGGCAGACTTGAGCTGTTTAAAGGCGTCTTCCGCTTGAGGAGGCCATGACTTAGGATTGGCATTCTTTTTGGTTAAAGCCACGATAGGAGCCACAATGGTGGAAAAATGTGGAATAAATTGTCTGTAATAATTGGCGAACCCCAAAAAACGTTGGATAGCACGGAGTCCGGAGGGGCGTGGCCAATCTAAGACGGCAGAGAGTTTGTCTGGATCCATTTGTAGTCCCTGGCCAGAGACCAAGTATCCTAGGAAAGGAAGAGATTGACATTCAAACAGACATTTCTCCATTTTGGCTTAAAGTTGATTGTCACGAAGTCTCTGAAGAACCATGCGGACATGCTGGCGGTGTTCTTCTAGGTTGGCAGAAAAAATCAGGATATCGTCCAGATACACAACAACACAGGAATATAAGAGATCACGAAAAATTTCATTAACAAAGTCTTGGAAGACGGCAGGGGCGTTGCACAGGCCAAAGGGCATGACCAGATACTCAGTGTCCATCTCTAGTGTTAAATGCCGTTTTCCATTCATCCCCCTCTCTGATGCGGATGAGATTATAAGCACCTCTTAAGTCCAGTTTGATAAAGATGTGGGCACCTTGGAGGCGATCAAAGAGTTCAGAGGTGAGAGGTAGAGGGTAGCGGTTCTTTACCGTGATTTTATTAAGACCGCGGTAGTCAATGCAAGGACACAGGGAGCCATCTTTTTTGGACACAAAGAAAAATCCGGCTCCGGCAGGAGAGGAGGATTTGCGGATAAAGCCCTTTTTTAAATTTTCCTGGATGTACTCAGACATAGCAAGAGTCTCTGGGGCAGAGAGAGGATAAATTCTGCCCCGGGGTGGAGTAGTGCCCGGGAGGAGGTCAATAGGACAGTCATAAGGCCTGTGAGGAGGTAGAGTCTCAGCTTGTTTTTTGCAAAAAACATCCGCAAAGTCCATATAGGCCTTAGGGAGACCGGTTACAGGGGGAACCACAGGGTCACGGCAAGGAGTACTGGTACCCGGTTTAAGGCAGTCCTTGAAACAAGAGGGACCCCAACTCTTGATCTCCCCTGTGGACCAATCCAGGGTTGGGGAATGGTGTTGAAGCCAGGGTAGTCCAAGGAGAATTTCGGAAGTGCAATTGGAGAGGACCAAAAACTCAATTTTTTCGTGGTGAGGTCCGATGCACATTAGGAGGGGTTCCGTGCGGTAACGCACGGCACAGTCCAATCTTTCATTGTTAACGCAATAGATGTAGAGAGGTCTGGCGAGACTGGTCACTGGGATGTTGAACCTGTTGATGAGAGAGGCCAAAATAAAGTTTCCTGCAGATCCGGAGTCCAAGAAGGCCTTAGTGGAGAAGGAGAAGGTAGAGGCAGATATCCGCACAGGCACAGTAAGACGTGGAGAAGCAGAGTTGACATCAAGGACTGTTTCACCTTTGTGCGGAGTCAGCGTACGTCTTTCCAGGCGGGGAGGACGGATAGGACAATCCTTCAGGAAGTGTTCGGTACCGGCACAGTACAGGCAGAGATTCTCCATGCGGCGTCGTGTCCTCTCTTGAGGTGTCAGGCGAGACCGGTCAACTTGCATAGCCTCCATGGCGGGAGGCACAGGAACGGATTGCAGAGGACCAGAGGAGAGAGGAGCCGGGGAGAAAAAACGCCTCGTGCGAACAAAGTCCATATCCTGGCGGAGCTCCTGACGCCTTTCGGAAAAACGCATGTCAATGCGAGTGGCTAGATGAATGAGTTCATGTAGGTTAGCAGGAATTTCTCGTGCGGCCAGAACATCTTTAATGTTGCTGGATAGGCCTTTTTTAAAGGTCGTGCAGAGGGCCTCATTATTCCAGGAAAGTTCTGAAGCAAGAGTACGGAATTGCACGGCGTACTCGCCAACGGAAGAATTACCCTGGACCAGGTTCAGCAGGGCAGTCTCAGCAGAAGAGGCTCGGGCAGGTTCCTCAAAGACACTTCGAATTTCCGAGAAGAAGGAGTGTACAGAGGCAGTGACGGGGTAATTGCGGTCCCAGAGCGGTGTGGCCCATGACAGAGCTTTTCCAGACAGAAGGCTGACTACGAAAGCCACCTTAGACCTTTCAGTAGGAAACTGGTCCGACATCATCTCCAAGTGCAGGGAACATTGTGAAAGAAAGCCACGGCAAAACTTAGAGTCCCCATCAAATTTATCCGGCAAGGATAGTCGTAGGCCTGAGGCGGCCACTCGCTGCGGAGGAGGTGCAGGAGCTGGCGGAGGAGATGATTGCTGAAGCTGTGGTAGTAGCTGCTGTAGCATCACGGTCAGTTGAGACAGCTGGTGGCCTTGTTGCGCTATCTGTTGTAACTGCTGGGCGACCACCGTGGTGAGGTCGGCGACAACTGGCAGAGGAACTTCAGCGGGATCCATGGCCGGATCTACTGTCACGATGCCGGCTGGCAGGAGGTGGATCCTCTGTGCCAGAGAGGGATTGGCGTGGACCGTGCTAGTGGACCGGTTCTAAGTCACTACTGGTATTCACCAGAGCCCGCCGCAAAGCGGGATGGTCTTGCTGCGGCGGTAGTGACCAGGTCGTATCCACTAGCAACGGCTCAACCTCTCTGACTGCTGAAGATAGGCGCGGTACAAGGGAGTAGACAGAAGCAAGGTCGGACGTAGCAGAAGGTCGGGGCAGGCAGCAAGGATCGTAGTCAGGGGCAACGGCAGGAGGTCTGGAACACAGGCTAGGAACACACAAGGGAACGCTTTCACTGGCACAATGGCAACAAGATCCGGCGAGGGAGTGCAGGGGAAGTGAGGTATACATAGGGAGTGCACAGGTGAACACACTGATTAGAACCACTGCGCCAATCAGCGGCGCAGTGGCCCTTTAAATCGCAGAGACCCGGCGCGCGCGCCCTAGGGAGCGGGGCCGCGCGCGCCGGGACAGGACCGACGGAGAGTCAGGTACGGGAGCCGGGGTGCGCATCGTGAGCGGGCGCCACCCGCATCGCGAATCGCATCCCAGCTGGAGGCGGTATCGCAGCGCACCCGGTCAGTGGATCTGACCGGGGCGCTGCGGGAGCGAGAGTGTAGCGAGCGCTCCGGGGAGGAGCGGGGACCCGGAGCGCTCGGCGTAACAGATATGAAGATCGCTGTTAAAAGGTCCCCTTTATAAAAATGTAAATGCTAGGTTCACATTGAGGAATTTCCAGCCGGAATAACTATTGACGGAGGTTCCACGGGTGCATTGCCATCCCCATAGATGGCAATGTATTCTGCATGAATAATATCTAAAAAAAAAGTTAAAAATAAACAATTTATAAAATAATTAACCCCGACCCCTACAAAATTATACATATATATATTTCCTATTCGTCCTAAGGCAGCACACACGATTGGGATCATTCATCCCCCAGACTCCACCCTAGGACCGTCCACCTAGCAAGATAATCAAGAAATTAGCATAGTTAATTGCTCACCTGATAAGAACCCTCTCCTACAGATCACACCTGTGTTTAATTTTGTCCTCATTCCACCAGTAGGATGTGTTCCACCTGCTCCTGTCTCCATTTTTTTTGGGATGTTTTTTTGATCAGCCTTGCAGGGTCCTGGCTGCAACGTTTGAAGTACCAGTGAGGGGTCCTGGCTGCAACGTTTGAAGTGTCAGTGCGGGGTCCTGGCTGCAACGTTTGAAGTGCCAGTGTAGGGTCCTGGCAGAGACCTGGTTTCAGAGTATGTTCTGAGCTTCATGCCTGGCCAGTGCGGGGTCCTGGTAATACCTGAACCAGTGTCTTTTTTCGAGTCATAAGCCAGCGCGGGGTCCTGGCTGACTCATACTGGTTCCGTAAGTATAACCAGTATATGGCGCCTTCATACAGTATATCCAGTGCGGGGTCCTGGTAAGTACAGAGAGCACATAATGTCTGCTACTACAGTATATCCAGTGCGGGGTCCTGGTAAATACAGAGAGTGCATAATGTCTGCTGCCACAGTATATCCAGTGTGGGGTCCTGGTAAATACAGAATAAGCTTATGTCTGCTGCCACAGTATATCCAGTGCAGGGTCCTGGTAAATACAGAGTATGCTTTATGTCTGCTGCCACAGTATATCCAGTGCGGGGTCCTGGTAAATACAGAGTATGCTTTATGTCTGCTGCCACAGTATATCTAGTGCGGGGTCCTGGTAAATACAGAGTACGCTTATGTCTGCTGCCACAGTACATCCAGTGCGGGGTCCTGGTAAATACATAGTATGCTTTATGTCTGCTACCACAGTATATCCAGTGCGGGGTCCTGGTAAATACAGAGTATGCTTTATGTCTGCTGCCACAGTATATCCAGTGCGGGGTCCTGGTAAATACATAGTATGCTTTATGTCTGCTACCACAGTATATCCAGTGCGGGGTCCTGGTAAATACAAAGTACACTTAATGTCTGCTGCCACAGTATATACAGTGCGGGGTCCTGGTAAATACAGAGTACACTTAATGTCCGCTACCACAGTATATCCAGTGCAGGGCCTAGTGAATAGTGAGTGCACCGCATGCCTGTTATTACAGTATATCCAGTGCGGGGTCCTGGTAAATACAAAGTACACTTAATGTCTGCTGCCACAGTATATACAGTGCGGGGTCCTGGTAAATACAGAGTACACTTAATGTCCGCTACCACAGTATATCCAGTGCAGGGCCTAGTGAATAGTGAGTGCACCGCATGCCTGTTATTACAGTATATCCAGTGCGGGGCCTGGTGAAGAGTGAGTGCACCTCATGCAGGTATGTTCATGCTTGGGTGGTTCCCTGGCATTATATATGCTGGTGATATGTAAATGAAATTGCTTTATCCAGTACATCACATGACGTGCGGTCCGGGCAGCAGAGATGTGTTAACCCTTGGCAGATTTCTCTGACCAGAATTCTGACTATAGTCGCTTATTAGTTTTCCTGACATGTACAGTATGTTATACATTGTGTCTATACCATATGTTATATATATATATATATATATATATATATATATATATATATATACTGTCTATCTTGCTGCTGTTTAAATTCAGCATGAGAATCATGGCGACCATTTTTTGCACTGCATTCTGGGTATGTAAAACGCACGCAGTGACGTCATGTCAGGAATACAGATAAGTATCCGGTATTATCTATCTCTGTTGTCAGCCAGTTAAGCTATATAAGGCCTGTAATGCTTGTGAATACAGGCTATTGCTCTCTGTTGTCAGCCATATAGTCTATATAAGGTCTGTAATGCTTGTGGTTAAAAGCTATTGCTCTCTGTTGTCAGCCAGTTAAGCTATATAAGGCCTGTAATGCTTGTGGTTACAAGCTATTGCTCTCTGTTGTCAGCCATTTAAGCTATATAAGGCCTATAATGCTTGTGGTTACAGGATATTGCTCTCTGTTGTCAGCCATATAGTCTGTATATATCCTGTAATACTTGTGAATACAAGCTATTGCTCTCTGATGTCAGCCATTTAGACTGCATAGGGTCTGTAATGCTTGTGGATACGGGCTATTGCTCTCTGATGTCAGCCATGTGGACTGCATAGGGTCTGTGGTGCTTGTGGATCAAGCTATTGCTCTCTGTTGTCAATTATTAGTCTGTATAAGCCGTAGTGCTTGTGAATTCAAGCTATTGTTCTCTGTTGGCAGCCATATAGTCTGCTCTCGGTGTAAACCATATAGTATATAATGCTTGTGGATACAGGCGGTTACTCTCGGTGTAAGCCAAATAGTCTGTATATAGTATATAGTGCTTGTGGATACAGGCGGTTCTCTCTGTATAAGCCATATAGTCTGCGGTGCCTCTGAGTGGTGCTGGACTGCCGCTCCCGGCGTTTCGGGACGGCCTTTCTGTCCTGGCGTGCTGGGGGTTGTGGTTTTGCGGCATCTGGGGGCGCCCTGGTTGTGAGACACTGAATTAATCTGTATAACGTCTGTTGCGTGTGGCAGATTATCTGCATAGAGTATGTTATGCTTGTAGTTACAAGCTATTGCTCTCTGTTGTCAGCCATATAGTCTGCATAAGCCCTTTTAGTGCTTGTAAATATAAGTTGCCAGCCATTAGTCTGCTTATGTCATGTGGTACTTGTGCTTAGTAATATAAGCTATTGCTCCCTGTTATCAGTCAGATTCATGGAGTCTGTAGTGCTCGTGTATACAAGCTTTGCTCCCTACTGCTGACTATAGTTAGTCATATAGACTGTATTAACCCTATAGTTCCTGTGAATACAAGCTGTTCCTGTTGTCAGCCTTATAGTCTGCATGGAACCTGTAGTGCTTGTATATTCCAGCCTTTGCTCCTGTTGTCTGCTATATACTTGGGTGAAGCTTATTACTTAGATATACAGATTATTACTCTGTCATTAGTTGTTAAAGCCTGTAGGGATTGTGTATACATGCTCTTGGCCATAAACTACATAAATCTATTGGGTTTATAGGTACAAGCTTTGGCTCCTGTTATCACCCTTGTTTGGAGAGGTCTCTTCCTATACTCAGGAGTGCGGCTCTTGTTGTCGATCTATGGTGTTGTTAACATCTAGAGACATATTGTATTGCACCCTGTATACAGTTATGTAGTCGCTTCCATTGTGCATATCCTGTATACTGTCATGTGTATCCACTGCCTTGTGTATAGTGCTCTGTATACTGTCATGTGGACCCGCTGCCTTGTGTATAGGGCCCTCTATACTGTCATGTGTATCCACTGCCTTGTGTATAGGGCCCTGTATACTGTCATGTGTATCCACTGCCTTGTGTCAGGGCCCTGGTGCAGGGTTTCTGATTTTTGTAGTGGACCTGGCACCAATATGTTGTTCCACCTTTTTGCTGGTGGTTCTGTGGTTCTCATCACTATAATGTACTAATATATGTTTATTTTACAGATATCAGACCCTTCAGTTGGAGCCTCTGTGTAAGAATACATAGGTCTGATCCTTGGCGTGTAGTATGTGCCAGAAATGTCACTACATTATAGGCATCAAACTAAAGTAGTTACATTCCCTTGGGTCTGATTTACATCGGGTGATGACTTGTACATTATTAGATAAGGCTACAGCTTCTAGTTGGCACATGGCAGTCAACATGATAGAAGATATTCACATCTTTATATGTTAGACTTTACTGTCTTCTGTGTGTCTCCAGGTCCAGACTTGGAGGAAGAAGTTGAGATGGTTTCTATAAGATCTGTCACCTAAACCCAAGGATCAGGTTTGTTGTCTAAGTGATGCTCATCTCTATAAGTCCAAGCTCTTCCTTGTCTCTGGTCCCAATGATCTTATGAAGTGTCTATTGTGGTAGTAGCAGATCTGTCTCCAGATCGTTCGTGTGGTGGTGTACTCTTAGTATGGCTGTTTACAAGCAGTAATTCTTCTTTAACCAGAAAATGGATCCTTTAATTATTTCTTTTACCACCAGATTCAGGTCTCTCATTGAAGATTGCAGCTGAGTGTCTATTCTATTGACGAGACATTCACCATCTCCCTTCAGCCACATAGATTGTGTGTTAGACAAAGAGCCACTTCAGAGATCTCCAGGTCCGGTTGTTGGTTTTCCTTCTGGCATGTAGAAAGGCGGTAATATTCAGCAATGCTATCTTCAGCCCTAAAATGGTATATACATTCATCACTGAAGATGTGGTTGACTTTGTAGCAGTTTAACTGTATCAAAGAAATCCAGTCCTGATCCATACAAGAAACCTAAAACCAGTCCATTCTATAAGTGTATTATGATTCAGCAAAGCTTATACTAGAATCTTAAAGCTACATAGTGGAAGATCTTATGTGACAGAAGAGACTAGACCATCAAAGTGTGACTTGAACCTCTTTTACTTCCAGTTGATTGAAGAATCTAGAAGATCCGGAAATAGTCTGGTGCCTCTGAGTTCAACCGGTTATTGGAGAGATTGCACCTCCGCAGGATGCCGATCAACCAGGGCGAGATGTTCTGTTAGTGAAATTGTTTTCCACCAATGTTCTTCATTAAGAAATCTTACAGAGGACCCCACTGAGTCCATCGTGATGGTCATCCTGTCTGGTTTCCACTGTATCCATCATGATGGTCATCCTGTCTGGTTTCCACTGTATCCATCATGATGGTCGTCCTGTCTGGTTTCCACTGTATCCATCATGATGGTCGTCCTGTCTGGTTTCCACTGTATCCATCATGATGGTCGTCCTGTCTGGTTTCCACTGTATCCATTGTGATGGTCGTCCTGTGTGCTTTTCAGTGTCTGTTTTTTTCAAACCATTATGTATTGGAGAGAGAATTCTCTACGCTTCTTCTTCACCAAGATTTTTGCTGTAGACTAGATTCCTATTATCTTTGCAACTTGCTTCAATTGATAGTCAAAAAATCCCTTCATGGTTGATCCCTTGCTAAGGAGATTCAGCGACACTTGAGTCTCCATTAGGAATTGTTTCCTTTCTTGAAGAACCATCTGTCATACAATGACTACAGAATGTGAAGTCTCCATGTTTTCTCATCACCTTATGGAATCTTGTGAACAAATTGTATTTGATTTCGCCTGAGAATTCCTCTTGTTCTGAAAATGATCTTCCAGAAGGATAGAAGAAATGGTCGCCTTACTTCATATATCCCAGGCCGCTGCCAGAGGCTGAAGTTCTTGGACTAGACCATGTCCTGTACCTGAAGGCTCCTATTACAGAACAGAAGAAAAATCCTCATTGGATGTTATGAGGCTCTTGTCTTGTTCTAAACAAAGCAGCTGAGATCAGCAAATTTTTGTCCTGCCTGGCCAGAGTAGGTTGAAGTTCATAGATCTGAGATGGAATTAGTTTTCTTCCATCTCTTGGATTTGAGCAAAAGAAAGGGAAATTTTTCTTTTTTCCAGATTCTTCAGATTGTTCTGCCAGTTTGACTTCTTCCTTACCGGCAAGGAGGGTCCAAATTTTGAGTCTGTAATGCAGCCTCCTGGACCGCACTGTTATCGTGTGAAATTCTCGAGTATAGACTTAGCATTCAGCCTTTGATGCTATTGTCGTTTAAGATTTGCCCTCCCTATGGATTCTATTTTAGATCCCAATGGTGTGTGCTGCCTTAGGACGAATAGGAAAAACAAAATTGTTCTTACCTGTAATTTTGATTTCCTTGAGTCCTAAGGCAGCACACAAATACCCTCCCAATACTATTTTTTTATGGAATTCGTCTCTATTTTAATACACAGGTGTGATCTGTAGGAGAGGGTTCTTATCAGGTGAGCAATTAACTATGCTAATTTCTTGATTATATTGCTAGGTGGACGGTCCTAGGGTGGAGTCTGGGGGATGAAAGATCCCAATGGTGTGTGCTTCCTTAGGACTCAAGGAAATCAAAATTACAGGTAAGAACAATTTTGTTTATATATATATATAATGTGTATAAAGAAAAAAAAATAATAATCCAACAAATATAAAAAATAACCCAACCCTCCCTTTACATTAGCCATAATTAAACATTGGCTGTCAACATAATGCTGACAGCTATAATACACTGCACTGTAATACTAGTGCAATGTATTATATGGGCGATCAGTAGATTGCTGGTAAAAGCCCTCTCTTGGAATAAAAAAAAAAGAACAAAAAACAAGTTAAAAAACTAATTAAACATAACACCCTTAAAAACATTAAAAAAGAGAATATTTTTTAAAACACACAATAAAACCCCTGTCAAAACCTTAACCATAAATTGTTTTTTAGAATAATGCCGAGAGGCATAAGACACTGTCATACTACTGCAGTTAATATATGAGATGTCGAAAGATTGCTGCTTTAAGTCGCTTAATGGGAATAGTTAAAAACTAATAAGACGCAAAACAAGGTTAATGAAATAATTTTAAAAAATCTAAATCTCTGCCTCAACAAAAACATGCCTTTAAAAACATATTTTGTATCAAATATTAAATTAAGAAAAAACAATATATAGAAATGCCCAAAAAACTTTATAACCCCATAAAAAAAACTGACGATAGCCATAATCATACACCTCCTGTCAGCATGATGTTGAGAGGCATAATACACTGCACTAAGATAGTAGTGCAGTGTTTCATAGAAACGATCAGATCAGTGGTGAAAGGTCGCTCTCTTATGGGAAAAACAAAAATAGAAAGGCTGAAATGCTATAAAAAATTAATAAAAAAAGTAAATAAATAAAACTGACTATGCCATGGTAATACATAGCCTGTAGATATAATGCTGAAATGCAGAATACACTGCCCTTTAATTCCAGAGCAGTGTATTATATGAGCGATCAGAAGATCGCCGTTGATTGTCCTCTTTAAAAAACACTTAAAGGATAGGATCCCACTCAGGAATTTCAATTCGGAATATTTATGGACAGATATTCCATGCGAACATTCACGTCCTCATAAATGGCAATGTATTCTGCACAGATTGTGTCTAAACAAAGTTAAAAAAATAAAAGACAAATGATTTATAAAACCATCAACCCACACACCCACAAAAAATATATTTATAAAAAACAGAACAAAAGATATAAAAAATAACCCAAAAAATATAAAAAAATAAAATAATTCAAAACCCCCCTCCCATTAGCCATAACTAAACATTGCTTGTCAGCATAAGGCTGAAAGGCATAATATCCTGCACTACAATAGCAGTGTAGTGTTTTATATGAGCGATCTGAAGATCGCTGGTGAACGCCCTCTTGTAGGATTAGTTTAAAAAGTTAAAAAAATGAAAAATAAACAGTTGATAAAATAAAAAAGAAATAAAAAAAATCTCTCTAACAATATTTAAAAAAGAAAATATATAGAATTGTGTTTTAAATAAAATCTACAATAAAACCCCTGCATACTACACTATCATACTCGTGCAGTGTATTATTATATGAGCTATCGAAATATCGCTGGTTAACGCCCCTTTATCAAAATAGTTAGAAAGTTATAAATGAAAAAAAGGTTGATGAAGTAATTAAAATATAACAACCCGGCCCCACAAAAACATCCCTTAAAAATGAAATTTTTTGGATCAAATATACAATTCAGAATAAAAAAAAAAATCCCCAAAATGTTATAAAAACATTTCAAAATTAAAAGGCATACATTCCCATTATATAGTTAACTGTTGTTTATAATATAAACATTTTAAATAAAATATTTAAATAAATAAATATCAATTAAGTTAAACATAAACATCTAGATCCCAGTGTGTTCCATCTTTTGTTTGTTTCTTTTTCTTATGCAGTTTCATAATTCCTGAGATAAGTAGTTATGGCCCTAGAGTGTTATATATATTAGCATCTGTAGCATGTATCAGGAGCATGTTATCATACCTGTGTCTTTTTACAGGTGACTGATGTCCAGCGAGAAGGTGAACGTGACATATACGCCCGTCAGCTGCAAGAAAGGAACCACGAGACAGGTAATTAATATTTATATTAATTACTGATAACAATCAGGCTAGATGTAAAATCTAGACCTGCAGAGATTTCATAGTCTCTCTCTTATACATGAAGATATATGTGTTGTTAATAAGTATATCGTCTATGGACAGCTTCTCATATAACACAACCATATCTCAGGTACAGAGATTAGGAACATTTATGATCCTTTTTCTCTCTTTTTTAATTTGTAGGAATCCCCTTTTTCAATACTCTATAGAATAGACTGCACTGACTGCAGAGTTTACAAGTTTACTTTAGACTGTGAACTGACTGACCTCAGACTTAAGACTTAACTATACTAAGTAAAAAAAAATCTATATTCCTTTTTATTTTACTTCAAATATATAATTATAGCCAAACACTATAGCCATCATAACTGATAGTCTGTTAATATAATGCTGAAGGGCATAATAAACTGCACTTTAATACTAGGGCATTGTATTTTATAAGTGATATGAAGATCGATGTTAAAAGGTCCCCTTTATAAAAAACTTAAATGCTAGGTTCACATTGAGGAATTTCCAGCCGGAATAACTATTGACGGAGGTTCCACGGGTGCATTGCCATCCCTATAGATGCCAATGTATTCTGCATGAATAATATCTAAAAAAAAAAGTTAAAAATAAACAATTTATAAAATAATTAACCCCGACCCCTACAAAATTATACATATATACATATATGTGTATAAAGAAAAAAAATAATAATAATCCAAAAAATATAAAAAATAACCCAACCCTCCCTTTACATTAGCCATAATTAAACATTGGCTGTCAACATAATGCTGACAGCTATAATACACTGCACTGTAATACTAGTTTAATGTATTATATGGGCGATCAGTAGATTGCTGGTAAAAGCCCTCTCTTGGGATAACAAAAAGAACAAAAAACAACAAGTTAAAAAAACTAATTAAACATAACACCCTTAAAAAACATTAAAAAAGAGAATATTTTTTAAAACACACAATAAAACCCCTGACAAAACCTTAACCATAAATTGTCTTTTAGAATAATGCCGAGAGGCATAAGACACTGTCATACTACTGCAGTTAATATATGAGCTGTCGAAAGATTGCTGCTTTAAGTCCCTTAATGGGAATAGTTAAAAACTAATAAGATGCAAAATAAGGTTAATGAAATAATTTTTAAAAATCTAAATCTCCGCCTCACCAAAAACATGCCTTTAAAAACATATTTTGTATCAAATATTAAATTAAGAAAAAACAATATATAGAAATGCCCAAAAACTTTTAACCCCATAAAAAAAACTGACGATAGCCATAATCATACACCTCCTGTCAGCATGATGTTGAGAGGCATAATACACTGCACTAAGATAGTAGTGCAGTGTTTCATAGAAACGATCAGATCAGTGGTGAAAGGTCGCTCTTTTGTGGGAAAAACAAAAATAGAAAGGCTGAAATGATATAAAAAATTAATAAATAAAAAAAGTAAATAAATAAAACTGACTATGCCATGGTAATACATAGCCTGTAGATTTAATGCTGAAATGCAGAATACACTGCACTTTAATTGCAGAGCAGTGTATTATATGAGCGATCAGAAGATCGCCGTTGATTGTCCTCTTTAAAAAACACTTAAAGGCTAGGATCCCACTCAGGAATTTCAATCCGGAATATTTATGGACAGATATTCCATGCGAACATTCACGTCCTCATAAATGGCAATGTATTCTGCACAGATTGTGTCTAAACAAAGTTAAAAAATAAAAGACAAATGATTTATAAAACCATCAACCTCCACACCCACAAAAAATATATTTATAAAAAACAAAACAAAAGATATTAAAAAAAATAACCCCCAAAAAAAAAAATTATCCAAAACCCCCCTCCCATTAGCCATAACTAAACATTGCTTGTCAGCATAAGGCTGAAAGGCATAATATCCTGCACTACAATAGCAGTGTAGTGTTTTCTATGAGCGATCTGAAGATCGCTGGTGAATAGGGCGTAGGATTAGTTTAAAAAGTTCAAAAAATGAAAAAGAAGCGGATGATAAAATAAAAAAGAAATAAAAAAAACTCTCTAACAATATTTTAAAAAAGAAAATATATAGAATTGTGTTTTAAAAAATTATCTACAATAAAACCCCTGCATAATACACTATCATACTTGTGCAGTGTATTATTATATGATCTATCGAAATATCGCTGGTTAACGCCCCTTTATCAAAATAGTTAGAAAGTTATAAATGAAAAAAAGGTTGATGAAATAGTTAAAATATAACAACCCGGCCCCACAAAAACATCCCTTTAAAATGAAATTTTTCAGATCGAATATACAATTCAGAATAAAGAAAAAAAATCCCCAAAATGTTAAAAAAACATTTCAAAATTAAAAGGCATACATTCCCATTATATAGTTAACTGTTGTTTATAATATAAACATTTTAAATAAAATATTTAAATAAAAAAATATCAAAAATATACATTATATTTTAAGTTAAAAAGAAACATCTAGATCCCAGTGTGTTCCATCTTTTGTTTGTTTCTTTTTCTTATGCAGTTTCATTATTCCTGAGATAAGTAGTTATGGCCCTAGAGTGTTATATATATTAGCGTCTGTAGCATGTATCAGGAGCATGTTATCATACCTGTGTCTTTTTACAGGTGACTGATGTCCAGCGAGAAGGTGAACGTGACATATACGCCCGTCAGCTGCAAGAAAGGAACCACGAGACAGGTAATTAATATTTATATTAATTACTGATAACAATCAGGCTAGATGTAAAATCTAGACCTGCAGAGATTTCATAGTCTCTCTCTTATACATGAAGATATATGTGTTGTTAATAAGTATATCGTCTATGGACAGCTTCTCATATAACACAACCATATCTCAGGTAAAGAGATTAGGAACATTTATGATCCTTTTTCTCTCTTTTTTAATTTGTAGGAATCCCCTTTTTCAATACTCTATAGAATAGACTGCACTGACTGCAGAGTTTACAAGTTTACTTTAGACTGTGGGCTGACTGACCTCAGACTTAAGACTTAACTATACTAAGTAAAAAAAATCTATATTCCTTTTTATTTTACTTCAAATATATAATTATAGCCAAACACTATAGCCATCATAACTGATAGTCTGTTAATATAATGCTGAAGGGCATAATAAACTGCACTTTAATACTAGGGCTTGTATTTTATAAGTGATATGAAGATCGCTGTTAAAAGGTCCCCTTTATAAAAAACTTAAATGCTAGGTTCACATTGAGGAATTTCCAGCCGGAATAACTATTGACGGAGGTTCCACGGGTGCATTGCCATCCCTATAGATGGCAATGTATTCTGCATGAATAATATCTTAAAAAAAGTTAAAAATTAACAATTTATAAAATAATTAACCCCGACCCCTACAAAATTATACATATATATATATATATATATATATATATATATATATATGTATAAAGAAAAAAATAATAATAATCCAACAAATATAAAAAATAACCCAACACTCCCTTTACATTAGCCATAATTAAACATTGGCTGTCAACATAATGCTGACAGCTATGATACACTGCACTGTAATACTAGTGCAATGTATTATATGGGCGATCAGTAGATTGTTGGTAAAAGCCCTCTCTTGGATTAAAAAAAAAGAACAAAAAACAACAAGTTAAAAAAATGAATTAAACAACACCCTTAAAAAACATTAAAAAAGAGAATATTTTTTTTAAAACACACAATAAAACCCCTGACAAAACCTTAACCATAAATTGTCTTTTAGAATAATGCCGAGAGGCATAAGACACTGTCATACTACTGCAGTTAATATATGAGCTGTCGAAAGATTGCTGCTTTAAGTCCCTTAATGGGAATAGTTAAAAACTAAAAAGACGCAAAACAAGGTTAATGAAATTATTAAAAAAAATCTAAATCTCCGCCTGACCAAAAACATGCCTTTAAAAACATGTTTGGAATCAAATATTAAATTAAGAAAAAACAATATATTAAAATGCCCAAAAAACTCTATAACCCCAGAAAAAAACACTGACGATGGCCATAACCATACACTTCCTGTCAGCATGATGCTGAGAGGCATAATACACTGCACTAAGATAGTAGTGCAGTGTTTCAGAGAAACGATCAGATCAGTGGTGAAAGGTCGCTCTCTTATGGGAAAAACAAAAATAGAAAGGCAGAAATGCTGTAAAAAATAAATAAATCAAAAAGTAAATAAATACCGTATTTATCAGCATATAACACGCACTTTTTAGGCTAAAATTTTTAGCCTAAAGTCTATGTGCGTGTCATACGCCGATACACCCCCAGGAAAGGCAGGGGGAGAGAGTCCGTCGCTGTCCGCTTCTCTCCCCCTGCCTTTCCTGGGGTCTAGAGCCCTGCTGCCGGCCCTTCTCTCCCCCTGGCTATCGGCGCCGCTGCCCGTTCTGTCCCCCTGACTATCGGTGCCGGCCAGGGGGAGAGAAGGGGCAGCGGCACCCATTGCTGGCGCCGCTGCCCCGTTGCCTCCCCCCATACCCGGTCGCAAAATTACCTGTTGCCGGGGTCGGGTCCGCGCTGCTTCAGGCCTCTGCTGTGCGTCCCCTGCGTCGTTTCTATGCACTGCACGGCGCGGCGCACTGACGTCATGCGCCGCGCCGTGCAGTGCATAGCAACGACGCAGGGGACGCACAGCGGAGGCCTGAAGCAGCGCGGACCCGACCCCGGCAACAGGTAATTTTGCGACCGGGTATGGGGGGAGGCAACGGGGCAGCGGCGCCAGCAATGGGTGCCGCTGCCCCTTCTCTCCCCCTGGCTGTCGGCGCCGCTTCTCTCCCCCCTGGCTATCGGCGCAGGCAATGGGGCGAGGGCACCGATAGTCAGGGGGACAGAACGGGCAGCGGCGCCGATAGCCAGGGGGAGAGAAGGGCCGGCAGCAGGGCTCTAGACCCCAGGAAAGGCAGGGGGAGAGAAGCGGGAAGCGACGGCCTCTCTCCCCCTGCCTTTCCTGGTGGTGTATCGGGGTATACACGCGCACACACGCACCCTCATTTTACCATGGGTATTTGGGTAAAAAACTTTTTTTACCCAAATATCCTTGGTAAATTGAGGGTGCGTGTTATAGGCCGGTGCGTGGTATACCCCAATAAATACGGTAAAACTGACTATAGCCATGGTAATACATAGCCTGTAAACATATTGCTGAAATGCAGAATACACTGCACTTTAATTACAGAGCAGTGTATTATATGAGCAATCAGAAGATCACTTTTGATTGTCCTCTTTAAAAAAAACTTAAAGGCTAGGATCACACTCAGGAATTTCAATCCGGAATATTTATGGACAGATATTCCACGCGAACATTCACGTCCTCATAGATGGCAATCTATTCTGCACAGATTATGTCAAAACAAAGTTAAAGAATAAAAGACAAACGATTTATAAAACCATCACAGCAGACAACAGACATAAAACAATAACCCAAAAAAACTATAAAAAAAAATTAAATAATCCAAAAAAAAACTCCCATTAGCCATAACTAAACATTGCTTGTCAGCATAAGGCTGAAAGGCATAATATCCTGCACTATAATACCAGTGTAGTGTATTATATGAGCGATCTGAAGATCGCTGGTGAACGCCCTCTTGTAGGATTAGTTTAAAAAGTATAAAAAAAGAAACCGTCGATAATATAAAAAAGAAATAAACAAACTCTCTAAAAATAATTTTTTTTTAAAAGAAAATATATAGAATTGTATTTAAAAAAAAATCTACAATAAAACCCCTGCATAATACACTATCATACTCGTGCAGTGTATTATTATATGAGCTATCAAAATATTTCTGGTTAACGCCCCTTCATCAAAATAGTTAGAAAGTTATAAATGTAAAAAAGGTTGATGAAATAATTAAAAAATAACAACCCGGCCCCCCAAAAACATCCCTTTAAAAAGATATTTTTGGGATCAAATATACAATTCAGAATAAAGAAAAAAATAAAAAATCCTCAAAAAGTTATAAAAACATTTCAAAATTAAAAGGCATACATTCCCATTACATAGTTAACTGTTGTTTATAATATAAACATTTTAAATAAAATATTTAATTAAAAAAACATCAAAAATATACATTATATTTATATAAAAAAGAAACATCTAGATCCGTGTGTTCCATTTTTTTTTGTTTATTTTTCTTATGCAGTTTCATAATTTCTGAGATAAGTAGTTATGGCCCTAGAGTGTTATATATATTTGCGTCTGTAGCATGTATCAGGAACATGTTATCATACCTGTGTCTTTTTACAGGTGACTGATGCCCGGTGAGAAGGTAAACGTGACATATACGCCCGTCAGCTGCAAGAAAGGAACCACGAGACAGGTAATTAATATTTATATTAATTACTGATAACAATTAGGCTAGATGTAAAATCTAGACCTGCAGAGATTTCATAGTCTCTCTCTTATACATGAAGATATATGTGTTGTTAATAAGTATATCGTCTATGGACAGCTTCTTATATAACACAACCATATCTCAGGTACAGAGATTAGGAACATTTATGATCCTTATTCTTTTTTTATTTTATTTTTAGGAATCCCCTTTTTCAATACTCTATAGAATAGACTGCACTGACTGCAGAGTTTACAAGTTTACTTTAGACTGTGGGCTGACTGACCGCAGACTTAAGACTTAACTGTAATAAGTAAAAAAAAATCTATATTCCTTTTTTTTTTGTTTCAAATATATAATTATAGCCAAACACTATAGCCATAATAACACATAGCCTGTTAACAAAATGCTGACGGGCATAATACACTGCACTTTAATACTTTAATGCAGTGTATTATATAAGTGATATGAAGATCGCTGTTAAAAGCCCCCTTTATATAAAATTAAAGGCTAGGTTCACATTGAGGAATTTCCAGCCGGAATAACTATTGACGGAGGCTCCACAGTGCATTGCCATCCCTATAGATGGCAATGTATTCTGCATGAATCATATCTAAAAAAAAAGTTAAAAATAACCAATTTATAAAATAATTAACCTTGACCTCTACAAAATTACATATATATATATAGAGAGAGAGAGAGAGAGAGAGAGAGAGAGAGAAAAAGATATTAAAAATAACCCAACAAATATAAAAAATAACCCAACCCTCCCCTTACATTAGTCATAATTAAACATTGGCTGTCAACATAATGCTGACAGCTATAATACACTGCACTGTAATACTTGTGCAATGTATTATATGGGCGATGAGTAGATCGCTGGTAAAAGCCCTCTCTTGGGAAAAAAAAAAGGACAAAAAACAACAAGTTAAAAAAAAATTACTTAGCATAACACCCTTAAAAAACATTTAAAATTTCTTTTTTTTAAAACACACAATAAAACCCCTGCTTTAAGTCCCTTAAAGGGGTACTCCCGTGGAAAACATTGTTTTATTTTTTAATCAACTGGTGCCAGAAAGTCGAACAGATTTGTAAATTACTTCTATTAAAAAATCTTAATCTTTTCCGTACTTTTTAGGGTCTGTATAATACAGAGGAAGTAGTTTTCTTTTTGGAACACAGAGCTCTCTGCTGACATATCTGTCCATTTTAGGAAATGTCCAGAGCAGCATATGTTTGCTATGGGGATTTTCTCCTACTCTGGACAGTTCTTAAAATGGACAGATGTGTCAGCAGAGAGCACTGTGCTCGTGATGTCAGCAGAGAGCACTGTGGTCATGATGTCAGCAGAGAGCTGTGTGTTCCAAAAAGAAAACCATTTCCTCTGTAGTATTTAGCAGCTAATAAGTACTGGAAGGATTAAGATTGTTTAATAGAAGTAATTTACAAATCTGTTTTACTTACTGGCACCAGTTGATTTAAAAAATAAAAAGTTTTCCACGGGAGTACCCCTTTAATGGGAATAGTTAAAAATTAATAAGACAAAAAACAAGGTTAATGAAATAATTTAAAAAAAATCTAAATCTCCGCCTCACCAAAAACATGCCTTTAAAAACATGTTTGGTATCAAATATTAAATATTAAACTCAGGAATTTCAATCCGGAATATTTATGGACAGATATTCCACGGGAACATTCACATCCTCATAGATGGCAATGTATTCTGCACAGATTGTGTCTAAACAAAGTTAAAAAATAAAAGACAAACGATTTATAAAACCATCAACCCCCACACCCACAAAAAATATATTTATGAAAACAAAACAAAATATATAAAAAATAACCCCAAAAATATTTTAACCTCTTAAGGACGCAGGGCGTATGGATACGCCCTGCATCCCGAGTCCTTAAGGACGCAGGGCGTATCCATACGCCCGTGGGAATTCCGGCCCCCACCGCTAGCCGGTTGGGGACCGGAGCCGGATGCCTGCTGAAATCGTTCAGCAGGCATCCCGGCATATCGCCCAGGGGGGTCATTATGCCCCCCCATGTCGGCGATCGCCGCAGATCGCTGGACAATTCAGTCCAGCGATCTGCGGCGATTCCGGGTCAATCGGGTCTCCAGTGACCCGGTGACCCGGAATTACTGGCTGTTCGGGGCCGTCTCTGACGGCCCCGAACAGCCAGAGCCTGCAGGGGTGAGGTGGCACTGATGCCACCTCACGATCGCCCTGATTCGTCGGCCGGATTACCGGCCGACCAATCAGGGCGCCTGCTGCGGGCATCACTCCCGCACCCGCTCCGCCCCTCGTCCGGAGGGCGTGAGCGGGAAGATGACCCCGGGTGCTGGGGACCCCGATCCCCGGCGTCCATGTTGGGATCGGGGCCCCAGGAGCGACGGCGGCGGCGAGGGACAGTCCAGCGATGAAGCAACAGCAGGAGGTGAGTTACAGCCTCCTGCTGTTGCTTAGCAACAGCTCCCAGCATGCAAAAAGGGCATACTGGGAGCTGTAGTTATGCAACAGCAGGAGGCAGACCACCACAACTCCCAGCATTCCCTTATGGGCATGCTGGGACTTATGGTTTTGCAACAGCTGGAGGCACATTATTTCTATGGAAAAGTGTACCTTCAGCTGTTGTATAACTACAACTTCCAGCTTGCACAAACAGCTAAAGTGCATGCTGGGAGTTGTAGTTTTGCAACAGCTGGAGGCACACTGGTTTTGAAACACTGAGTAAGGTCATAAACTCCGTGATACATAACCAGTGTGCCTACAGCTGTTGCAAAACTAAAACTCTCAGCATGTACAGTCTGTCAGCGCATGCTGGGAGTTTTAGTTTTGCAACAGCTGGAGGTCCCCCCAATGTGAATGTACAGGGTACACTCACATGGGCGGAGGCTTACAGTAAGTATCAGGCTGCAAGTTTGAGCTGCAGCAAATTTTCTGCAACAGCTCAAACTGCCAGCGAGAAACTACTGTGAACCCCCGCCCGTGCGACTGTACCCTAAAAACACTACACTACACTACCACAAAAAATAAAATAAAAAGTAAAAAACACTACATACACACATACCCCTACACAACCCCCCTCCCCTCCCCAATAAAAATGAAAAACATCTGGTACGCCATGGTTTCCAAAACGGAGCCTCCAGGTGTTGCAAAACAACAACTCCCAGTATTGTTGGACAGCCGTTGACTGTCCAGGCATGCTGGGAGTTTTGCAACAGCTGGAGGCCCCCTGTTTGGGAATCACTGGCGTAGAATACCCCTATGTCCACCCCTATGCAATCCCTAATTTAAGCCTCAAATGCGCATGGCGCTCTCACTTTGGAGCCCTGTCGTATTTCAAGGCAACAGTTAAGGGTCACATATGGGGCATCGCCGTACTCGGGAGAAATTGGGCTTCAAATTTTGGGGGGTATTTTCTGCTTTTACCCTTTTTAAAAATGTAAAGTTTTTGGGAAAAGAAGCATTTTAGGTAAAATTTTTTTTATTTTTTTTACATATGCAATAGTTGTGAAACGCCTGTGGGGTATTAAGGTTCACTTAACCCCTTGTTACGTTCCCCGAGGGGTCTAGTTTCCAAAATGGTATGCCATGTGGGTATTTGTTGCGGTCCTGGCACCATAGGGGCTTCCTAAATGCGGCATGCCCCCAGAGCAAAATTTGCTTTCAAAAAGCCAAATGTGACTCCTTCTCTTCTGAGACCTGTAGCGCGCCAACAGAGCACTTTTCACCCCCATATGGGGTGTTTTCTGAATCGGGAGAAATTGGGCTTCAAATTTTGGGGTGTATTTTCTGCTATTACCCTTTTTAAAAATGTAAAACTTTAGGGAAACCAAGCATTTTAGGTAAAAAAAAATTTTTTTTTTTACATATGCAAAAGTCGTGAATCACCTGTGGGGTATTAAGGTTCACATTACCCCTTGTTACGTTCCCCGAGGGGTCTAGTTTCCAAAATGGTATGCCATGTGGGGTTTTTTGCAGTTCTGGCACCATAGGGGCTTCCTAAAGGTGACATGCCCCCCAAAAACCATTTGACGCTCCTTCCCTTCTGAGCCCTCTACTGCGCCCGCCGAACACTTTACATAGACATATGACGTATGTGCTTACTCGAGAGAAATTGGGTTTCAAATACAAGTAAAAATTTTCTCCTTTTTACCCCTTGCAAAAATTCAAAAATTGGGTCTACAAGAACAAGCGAGTGTAAAAAATGAAGATTGTGTATTTTCTCCTTCACTTTGCTGCTATTCCTGTGAAACCCGTAAAGGGTTAAAACGCTTACTGAATGTCATTTTGAATACTTTCGGGGGTGCAGTTTTTATAATGGGGTCATTTATGGGGTATTTCTAATATGAAGACCCTTCAAATCCACTTCAAACCTGAACTGGTCCCTGAAAAAAAGCGAGTTTCAAAATTTTGTGAAAAATTGGAAAATTGCTGCGGAACTTTGAAGCCTTCTGATGTCTTCCAAAAGTAAAAACTCATCAATTTTATGATGCAAATATAAAGTAGACATATTGTATATGTGAATAAAAGAAAAAATTATTTTGAATATCCATTTTCCTTACAAGCAGAGAGCTTCAAAGTTAGAAAAATGCAAAATTTTCAAATTTTTCATCAAATTTTGGGATTTTTCACCAAGAAAGGATGCAAGTTACCAAAAAATTTTACCACTACGTTAAAGTAGAATATGTCACGAAAAAACAATCTCGGAATCAGAATGATAACTAAAAGCATTCCAGAGTTATTAATGTTTAAAGTGACAGTGGTCAGATGTTCAAAAAATGGCCGAGTCCTTAAGGTGAAAAAGGGCTCAGTCCTTAAGGGGTTAAAAAAACCAAAATAATCCGATGCCTCTGAGGTAGGTCTCGATGCTGTGCTCTCTCAAGAAGTTAACGGGGAAGAGCATCCCGTTGTCTTTCTCAGCCGCAAACTGACCCCGGCCGAAACCAGGTATAGTATAGTGGAGACATAGTGCCTGGCCATTAAGTGGGCACTCAAGTCTCTCCGCTATTATCTGTAGTGTTGAGCGGCATAGGCCATATTCGAATTCGTAAATATATGGACGAATATTCGCAAATATTCGCATATTCGTAATATTCTCGTTTAATTTTCGCGTATGTGAAAATTCGTGCATGCGAAAATTTACATATGCGAAAATTTACATATGCGAAAATTAGCATATACTAAAATTAACATAAGCAAAAATTCGCATATGCGAAAATTCGCACACTAGTCTCACACAGTAGTATTAGAGCCTTCTTTACACCACACAAGCTGGAAGCAGAGAGGGATGATCACTGTGATGTGTACTGTGAAAATAAAAAAAATAAAAAACAATATTCGTAATTACGAATATATAGTGCTATATTCGCGAATAAAATTCGCATTGCGAATATTCGCGAGCAACACTAATTATCTGTTGGGGAGGAAGTTTCATCTCGTGACAGATCATTCCCCCCTTAAGTGGATGTGCTAAACCAAGGACAAAAATGCCATGGTCACCAGGTGGTTTTTGTCTTTGCAGAATTTCAAGTTTAGGGTTGAACACAGGGCGGGTTGGTTGCTAGGCAATGCCGATGCCCTATCCCGAGTCCACTGTTGCACAAGTGTTCACCCCCTCAGGGCTGAACAAGGAGGGGGTATGTGAGAAGGTGAAGGGCATTGTAGTCTATGGTTGGTATGTGTCATCAAGGCTCCTGGCCTTGGTGAAGTAAGAGCCGGTAATTGTACAGTGTCTGTGCTGCAATGCAGACTGACACTGTTGCTGTAGTATGGCTAAAAAAGCCAATCCGGGTTGGTTCTTACTGGGAATGGTCAAGTGTTGGGTGGGGGCCATTCCCCACAATCCAGGCCGTCTCTTGTTGGCCTTAAAGGCAGGCTGCTCCACCAGCTGAGGGGGATTTGCATGTTGTAGCTCACACTGCCAGAGAGCTGAGTTTTGAGATCTTTCTTGTGGAGTGTGGAAGCTGATGAGCAGCACGCCTGGAGGCTTGGAAAAGACTTGCTTGATGGACTCAAACGACTTTTGGACTTTTGTTACTTTTTCTTTGATCTGCATTTAAGACTGTTTGCTGTTTGCCAAGTGTGAATAAAACACTGAACTTTGATTTGAAAAGTCCTGTTTCCGTGCCTCTATACGGCAACCGCACCTGTCTGCAAGAGCGAGTCATCACACTTAGTAAATATAGTAAATATAGTAAATATTGTGTTCAATCACAGCTAACACGGTTAAGATTTAAAAATCTCAAGTATTTTCTTCTCTGAAGACTTTTGTCATTGTTTCTGTAAAACCATTGTTTGCCAGACCCCTTGGTTTCTGTCTACATGTCTCTTAGAATAGATAACACCTTTGCAAACATTCAAAGGAATACACATTTCTAGAGATACTGTGATCTTTCAATGAACTCCACTTAGACCTGCTTACTTGGGGCCTTCTGAGACAACATGGCGGACATTTTGCCATGTTTTATCTTTCATATATATTTCATATTATAACATCTGATTATATCGGTACCAAATAGCCTGACACCATACTTGAAAAGGGTCGCCTCAAAGGAAGATCTACAGTATGCATACTATCTCTCTTCTCCACCCAAGATTCATAATCAAGCCGAGCCTGCTGCCAGGCCTGCCTAGTGAGCTCCCCCGGATCCCCCAGAAACGACATGTAAGCTGTCCTCAATTTTTCCCCTTCTCTCTCAACTGATGGGTAACGCATTTCTTCAATTTGGACATATGTGCCATAATGCGGCATATGTGCCACAATGTGCCATAACACAGCTTTTGCTGTCTCTTAATACACTTTCAGGTCAATAACCAGGGAGGCATTATGGGTCTCGTATTCCAGCCACCAATGTTTCAGCAATTGCCTAAACCCGAAATAATCATGTTTCACTAGCGCTGGATGGGATAGAGTGTATCTGTACCCGACAACTGCTGCTACACTATAAATACGTTGCCCTGTAAATATGTATTAAATATATAAACAATATGAAAATATATGCACATAGTGTGCGCTGTTTTTGGTACAATTAGCATAAATGAGACATGTTTCACGTTATTTACATACCTATGTTTAGAGCAGTGAAGAAAAATGGTGTGAGGCTAGTAGTATACACTTGTAGAGGTAATGATTGCTCAGTTGCTATGGGAGATATACAACAAAAACATTAGCATTAAAGAAATTGCAGTCTCTATTACCTGCGGTTTACCTTATTCTAATAGTAATTAGTACCTGGTCGTGTACTCTTTATATGTGTTCCTTTCTGCTATCCCTTATAAGCAGAGCCTGGGTACTGTATAGTTACATGTAGATGGTACTATCAGGAGTAAGAAATATATCGGTGGTTATTACACAATACAATGGACTGTATGTTTATTCCACACTATAAAATACCTGATGGTAAAGACCTCTTTAGGTATGTCCTCTGATGTTTTTACATTGAGATAAGTAATGCCACTAAATGAGGAAATATTATAGTAGTGTTATAAGGAGCACAGCGTTATATGCTCCATTAGTCCCCTTTTGGCTCCCGGGTACCTGTATCCTGCCGTGTGATGTTTCCGTGTGGGCTCCGATTGTGGGTCCTACAGCAGTTGCGAATCTGGTTTCCTCCTTAGACTCCCGATGATGTCCGGTTGGTAGTTGGTAGCGTGGAGAGCAGCGGGAGCGCGCCCCGGCCGGTGGTGCCTCAACCAGACTGCTTACACGCTACAGGATGAATAAAGTTGTAGTTGGTTTGGCCTAGTGACGTCACTACTGGTGCCGAAGTGTCCCACAAAACCTATCAACGTGTTTTGGAAACGGACGGTTTCCTTCGTCTGGATAGCTGCCGTGGGTTCATTCATCCTTCTTATAACAGAGTGGTGTTAACCCCTGAGTGGCCGCATCGAGAGTACAATGGAGGAGATCAGCGCTATCCTATAGGAGTTCAGTCAGTTATATTAAGAGTTGTTTAAGGATATCTTCAAAGTGGAAAAAAAGGGTATTTTGGAAAATGTTTAGTTTGTTCTATAAAATGCAAACAGTTCTAGCTCTGCATTCAGTCCATGAGGGGCTAGAGAATTTAAATTAAAAATCCATTTGGTCTCTGCTCTGGATAGTTGGGAGATATAATTACCTCCCCTCCAGTGGGGGGGGGGTGATTTTTTCTATAGCAAAAAAACTCGAACTTTTTGCAGATTGATTATGCCTCTGTTTGTAATGAAAGGATAAGGGATGGCCATCATGGCCGCGCTGGATGTTGTATATGTGTTCTTTAATTCTGATTCCCAACTGCCTTTTTGTGTGCCCTACATATGTTTTATTGCAGGGGCACCGTATTGCATATTTCACACCCTGGGTCTTACAATGGATATGACTCCTAATTTTACATTCGGTTCCCTCTTGTTCATTTTTCACACTGGTTACAGGGTGACGGTTTTCCATAATTTTATAGGCAGGACACATCTTGCATGGAAAGAACCCATTTTTCAGGGCTAAGAAATTTGCTCTTCCTTTTGTCTGTTCTTTGTATTTGTTATAGTTTTATTACGTACTGTGGGCGCTATTTTATTCCCAATATTTTGGGCCTTTTTATAGACAAAAGACGGATTTTTCGGGGGTATATCGCCCAGAATTTTATCCTCTAGTAAAATGTTCCAGTAATTTTTTTACTATTTTCTGAAAAGTAAAACTCTGTTTATTATACTGTGTTATTATTGGTATTCTTGTTATTTCTTTAATTATTTCTTGTTTTTTTGTTTTTTCTTTAACTGAAATTAGATCCCCTCTATTTGTATTAAGTACTGGTTCCTGTATATTTCTTATACCCTTTGCTAATGAACTTTTCCTTTAGAACCTTTGCTTCTTGGTTAAACTGTGTCTCCTCTGTGCAGTTTCTGCAAAGACGTAAAAACTGACTCCTGGGGATATTCTTTAACCAAATGGGTAAGTGGCAACTGTCAATATGGATGTAACTGTTACTGTCTGTAGGTTTGGTATATGTTTGTGTGGATATTTGGTTGTTTAAGATATTAATGGTAAGATCTAAAAAGTGAACTGTAGTCTGACTAAAAGAAGCCGTAAATTTTAAAAATAAGTCATTTTTATTGATCTCAGTTAAAAATAAAGTCAGACTTTCAGTGCCTCCCCTCAAAATAAATAAAACGTCATCAATAAACCTCCGCCATAGGACGAGGTTCGCGATCACAGGTTACCATTGGGGAAGATATTGGATTCCTCCCATAATCCTACGTGCAGATTAGAGTAACTTGGCGCGAACTTCGTCCCCATGGCGGTTCCCCATTGTTGGTTATAAAATGATCCTTCATAGTTAAAATAATTATGATTCAAAATAAAACTAATACATTCACCTATAAAATTAACTTGATTAATAGGCATATTTTGTAGGTTTAGAAAATGTTCTGACGCCTGGTGACCCGTTTTATGCTCTATCACTTTATAGAGACGTGATGTCTAGGGTGCCAATAATAAAATCTTCTCTCCATGTAATTGAATTTAATAACTGTAATACATGGGCCATATCTTTTAAAAATGCTGGGAGCTTCGTAACACACGGTTGGAGGTGGCTGTCTATATATTTCGATAAGTTGGCTGTAAGACACCCTATCCCCGATATAATGGGCCTCTCCGGTGGATTTTTAGTACATTTATGGATTTTTGGGATATGATAAAAGACGGGAATTCTAGGGCCATTTGTGGCAACAATATCCTTTTCCTTTTTTGTTAGAATTTCCGTTTTCATTCCCTCTTCCAATAATTGGTTTAGTTCTTTTTGATATATTGTTGTAGGGTCAGCTCGTAGTTTTTGGTATGTCTGAGTGTCATCCAGAAGGCGCATACATTCCCGATGGTACATATCATTGTCCAGAATCACTATACTGCCCCCTTTATCGGCTGGTCGAATTACTATATTGTTGTTAGTTTGTAAACTTTTTAATGCTTGAATTTCCTGTGGGTTTAAATTCAGTTTTTGATTAGTTTTTATTTTTCGTAAGTCTCTAGTTACCATGTTCTCGAAGGCATGCATCGCATCCGAATACTCCGTGCGGAAAAAATCTGGATTTATTTTTGAGATCCGTGTGGATATAGACGGTGTCTGTTGAGTAATTGGATGCGTTAATACTATTTTGAGGGTTTTTCAAAAAGTATTTTTTTAAAGTTAGGGTCCTCATGAACTTTTTTATGCCTATATAGGCTTCAAACGTATTAATGGGACGAGTGGGGGCATATTTTAAACCCTTCTGTAACAATTTTTGTTCTCCAAAGGTTAGGATATGGCTGCTGATATTGAATACTTTTTGTTGTTGCTCCTTTTCCTCTATTATTGGTATCTTTTTTTTGGAGAGCTTCCTGCCCCTTTTGCCTCTTTTACGGGGGCCCTCCTTTTTTGAAAAAAAATCCTGTTTTAAATTCCTTTGTTTTTGAGGTACATTAATTTTTTGTTTTGGTCTTGTGTCTCCAGTTTTGTCCACATATTTCAATGGGCGTGCTGGATTTCTTTTTGTGCTGGTACTACCTTCCTCCAACTGAAGCGGTGAATATCTATTTTCTACGTTAAGACTATATTAAACCGTTGTTTTAGGAGTAGTATATGTAAGCATATCAGTCATTTGATTGCCAAAGGTCTTTGAATGCATATCCTTTTTGTGGTTGTTAATTGCTTGAGAGTAGGTTAATGCCTCCCCCCTACTCGGATTTTCAGTTTCTGAGCTGTTAGCTCTATTAGTATTTTCAATGTGTACTGGGTCATGTATAGTGAGTATGGATAAATTTAATTCCTCAGACTGTTCTTGTTTCTCATGATCCCCCTATACTGCATCCACAGTTTCTAGTTCATCATAATTAAATGATCTTCCCTGCTAGTCTCACTATGTATGATTGTGGAATCTCTATTTAATTTTCTAAAGCCTAAACCCATTCTCCCTTGCCAACCCTTGGGGGAAGCGTCAAATATAATCTGTGCCTTTTGGCACTGTATCTGCACTTTGGAAATTTCGGGGGCATGGTCGGAAATTACAAGGTCCGCAATACGGCTATGCAACACCCGGGATACTAGTGAGTGAGTAACAAAAACATGATCTATGCGAGACTATGAGTCCTGTAAATAGGAATAATGCGTGTACTCACGTGAGTCAGTGTGCAAAAGGCACCACATGTCAACCAGTCCTAACTGAGTCGCCCATTTGCATAAGACTGTTTCCCTTCGTCTTCCCTGTGAACGGACACCAAGTCTGTTACTCTGTCTATCTTACTTCCAACTGTGACATCACATCATTGAAATCACCTGCCACAACTTTATCAGTCGTGGTACTATGTTGAAGCTGAGCAGTGTATGGTCCATTTGAACTTTACACATTCAAAATCTCACACTCTCCAGATTGGGATCGCAAAAGCATTTTACACCATCTACCTTCCACATCATGAGACACTGAAAGGATCTCATGCTGAAATGCCTTGCGTATCAGGATTAGAACACCAGCCTTACGCCCCACTGAAGGGGAACCAACCCAACCACCTTCCCAACCCACCATCTCCTCATCTTTATGAAATCAGCCTCCTCCAAATGTGTCTCTTGCAGTAGAGCAATATCAGGGGAGTGTGACTTAAGGTGCCGTAGCACCATACCACGCTTTTCGGGCAACCTGAGCCCTTTAACATTCGAGGAGATAACTCTCATTATTTAAGTAAACAAAGGGAAGCGTTAGGCAATACCAAGAAAACATATGAGTAATATTCTTAGAGCCTGCCCACTGAAAACCAATACATAGAACCGTCCTGGTAAAAAACTTGCAGGACTGCAGGGTATAAGAGATCAAAGCGGATCTGGCGTTTTTGAAGCTCAGAGCAAAGGGGCGACAGCAATTTGTGCCGTCTGGCCACCTCCAACATAAAATCACCAAAGATGAGCAACTTGCTTCCCTCCAGAAAAAGTCCTTCCTTTCATTGGCGTAATGCCCTCTGTAAGTCCACCTTGTCTGTAAAATCCAGATACTTGACAATGACTTGCCTCGGTCGATCAAAGCTTGGTGAAGTTCCTTGTCAGGATCAGAGCGAATATCAGGGCCCCTACATCTGTAAGGTAAGACCAGAAATTGCGGTAGCACCGACTCGCAGATATGACGCAAGTGACGAGTAGGGACCTGTTCAGGAATGCCCACGATCCTTAAATTGTTCCTCCTTGAACGATCGTCCACTTTATCCCATAACCGCCTGTTTTCTTTCTCAATTTCAGCCATCCTGTCAGACAGAGCGCCCGTAACGTGCTCCAACCCCTGCATTCTATCATCCACCTCTTTTAGCTGGTGAGTGAGCTCTGCCACCTCCATCTGTAATTGTGCCAGGGAGGCCTGAACAGAAGCACTAACCGTGTCCTGTAGCCTTTTAGCGACCTCCTTCATGAGCCGAACATAATCAATCTGGAACAAATCCCTATCCTCTCCCTATTCAGCTCTGCCTTGGCTTTTAGTGCAATTCCTGTGGCCCATCCTCAGCAAATATCTTTCCATGTAATCCCACCACCTTGATGTTGGAGGTAGAGCACCCAAGCAGGGGTCAACGATGCAGATTAGCAGAGAAATGCCGAGACTGGGTGCGGAGCTGATGTGCACGCATCCTTACAGCATGACTCCGGAACCGGAAATCGTCATGTTACATTTTAACATAGGATCCCTTATTTGATAGCAGCTTCCCAAGTCTTGCATCCATTGTACTTGTGAGTTTTAGTACAGCTTCTGCATGAATTTGTTTGCAAGATGTCAGAATAGCCTCCCAGAGCTGCTGTTTGGATGTAAACTGCTTCCCACACTCATAGATCTTTTGTTTGAGGATGCTCCAAAGGTTCTCAATAGGATTGAGGTCAGGGGAGGATGGAGGCCCCACCATGACTTTCTCTCCTTTTTATACCCATAGCAGCCATTGATGCTGAGGTATTCTTTGTGGCATGAGATTGTGCATTATCATGTATGAAGAGGATTTTATGACGCAAAGCATAGTTCTTCCTTCTGTAGCAGGGAAGAAAGTGGTCAATCAGAAACTCCTCATACTTTGCAGAGGTCATCTTTACACCTTCGGGGACCCTAAAGGGGCTGACCAGCTCTCTTTCCATGATTCCAGCCCAAAACATGACTCCACCACCGCTTTGCTGACGTTGCAGCCTTTTTTTGGAACAGGGTGGCTGTCCACCAACCATCTCCTACTCCATCCATCCAATGGTCCATGGACCATTCAGAGTTGCACTGCACTCATCAGTGAACTGGACTGTTTGAAAATGAATCTTCATGCATTTTTCTGCCCAGTGCAGCCATTTCTGCTTGTGAGCATTGGTTAATGGTGGCTGAATAGATGGTTTATGCACAGTTGCAAGACTCTGGAGGACTCTACACCTTGATGTCCATGGGACTCCAGAGGCACCAGCAGCTTCAAATATCTGTGTGCTGCTATGTAATGGTATTTTAGCAGCTCCTCTCTTGATCCAATGCATGGATCTGGCTGAAATCTTCCTCAATGTGCCTTTATCTGCACAAACCCGTCTGTGCTCTGAATCAGCCACAAATCTCTTAACAGTGCGATGATCACGCTTAAGTTTTCGTGAAATATCTAATGTTTTCATACCTCGTCCACTGCATTGAACTTTTTCACTCTTTTCGGCAGCAGAGAGATCCAATTTCTTCTCCATATTGCTTGAAAATGGTGCTCTGCTTAATAATATGGAACACCCTACCTTTAGTAGTTTTTCCTTAAATTGGGCTCACCTGGCAATCTAATTATCACAGGTGTCTGAGATTGTTTTCAGTGATCAAAAGAGCCCTGAGACACAATGCCATGGGTCTAAATTATGGCAATGCAATATTTCAGTGTTTCTGTTCAATAAATTAGCAAAGATTTCTATCATACAGTTTTTCTTTATGGGGTATTGAGAGCAGAATGATGGGGAAACTGAACACTTGATTTTATTTTCTATTTTAGCACTGTAAAAAAAAGTCAAAGCGTCTGAAGCCTTTTTTTTATTTTAACTTTTTTTGGTTTAGAAGTGTATTTCACTTGTTTTCTTATTCATGGTCATGCTGGGGTGATTAGATAAAATAAAAGGGTTACCCAGTTTAAATGATCTTATCCCCTATCCACAGGGGATTGCGGGCAGGCGGAGATGCTCTAGTCAAGTTTTGGTGAATCAAATGTATGGAGTGCAGGTTGTCTACAGCACACACTCTCACTGAGAGTCGCGGGTGTTGTTTTGAAGATCCTAGGGGTCCCAGAGGTTGATACTTATGCCCTATCCTGTTAATATGGGATAATATCATTTTTATCGGACAACCCCTTTTAAAGTAAATTGAGAATTTTCACTTTGGCATGAACTTTGACAAATAGCGAGGCCTAGATATGTTCAGGTTGTGGCAGGTGAGGCCCCAGTGGAAAAAAGGGTTTAGAAGCCCTGATGTAGAAGAACCTTGGGGGTACATCAAATGCTCATGTACTTGGCTAATCTTGACAAGTGTGGAAGGATCATCATAGAGCCACGTTCAGGAGCTGCCAGTAATAAAAGATAACTGTACAAGGCAAAATCTTCTTTACTACTTTTTTGCTTGGGTTATTGTTGTGTTGTTAAGCGAGTATTAAATAGATTGCAAATAGTCTTGTTTACGCAGCTTCAGGAGTGCTTTCTATCAGCAGCTGCAGCAACACCGCCCTCTAATGGTTGTTACACAGCCATACTACTATACTACAAAATGAATGCAAGTCTGAAGCCAGTCCTTAAGATCAGTAGCTGCTGTTAGGAAACATTTCGCTCCTCTCCACATCCCTCACACTTGTATGGAGAGAGGTGCACAGAAGGTTCATAGCATGGTGGTAGGGGACAAATATTTAGACTATAAACCATACTGACCACTTGTCTTAAGAGCCTCTGTGCAGCTAAACAGGTTGCACGGGAGATGGGCCTTCTGCTATTACAGCTATGTGGTAAAAGTAGTAATTTGTCCATGAATTATGGAATCTTAGAGTGCCTTGCAAAAGTATTCACCCCTCACTGGTGTTACGCCGAGCGCTCCAGGTGCCCGCCCGCGAGTCGCATCCCGTTCCACTCACCTGCCTCATCCTCCTTCAGTCCCGTCCAGGGGCGCGCGGCCCCGCTCTCTAGGGCGCGTGTGCTCTGGCTCTATGAAATTTAAGGGGCCAGTGCACCATTAATTGGTGCTTGGCCCAAATAGTTTAATCACTCCTATTTCCCATATAAACCCACTTCCCCTTCCTGTCCTTGCCGTATCTTGTTGCCTTATGCCCTGAGAAAGCGTTTCTGTGTGTTCCCTAGCCTGTGTATCCAGACCCCTTGCCGTTGCCCCTGATTACAAACCTTGCTGCCTTCCTTTACCTTCTGCTACGTCTGACCTCGCCTTGCCTTGTCCTTGTGTACCGCGCCTGTCTCAGCTATCAGTGAGGTTGAGTTGCTATCGGGTGGAACGACCTGGGGGTTACCTGCCGCAGCAAGTCCATCCTGCTTTGCGGCAGGCTCTGGTGAAAACCAGTAATCTCATAGATTCCGTTCCCCTGGTACGGCCCACGCCATCGCCTCACTGACACAGAGGATCCACTCCAGTGTCCTTCCTGCATACCAGTCCGGGTCCTGACAACTGGTGCTTTTCTGGTTTTGTTGCATTAAAACGTGAGATTAAAATGTATTTGAATTGATACTTTATGTAAAGAACCTTACATCATAGTCCAAATTGTTACTGTGAAATAAAAAAAATGCACTTAGTTTTACATAAATAAATAAAATTGAGAAAGTTGAGATGTCCTAAAATTTGTCTTACCTTTTAACAACCCATGAAAATGTATGTAATGGGTGACTGTACAGTTCCATGATGTACATTTTATTGATGCAGTCTGTGCACCTGCACGATTTGTGGCAGGAACCAGGCTGTATTACACAGACAAGCTCCTGCTGTAACTTTGGAGATCAAAGAAAACACCAATCCTGGTTGTTGAACCCACTAGATGCCCCGGGCAATAGTGATTGTGGCATCTAGGTGGTTAGACAGAGGGAGCCTCTCTCAACATTATCACGGGGCTCTGACTGGTTGCTGTGGCAGCGAGGGGCCTAACAATGACCCCCAGGTCTGCCATAAGAGTTCACTTAATCTATTTTGTCTTTTTGAGAGCCCTTCCACACAGGGGAAATTCCACAAGGAAATTCCTAGCTGAATTGCTGAGGATTCTGCTCTCTGAGCTCTCCAGCAGTCATTAGCATATCTATTACGGGGGTGGACCAGATGGAGAATATGGAGGAGGCAGGGGCCATCTCCCTGTCTCCAATGCGCAGAGCTGGGGGGTTTCAGTGCCATAACTCTGAAAATACTAAACGGAAAAGTAAGTGACCCCTCTTTGTAAAGCTGTTCACTCACATTATAACCAAGTATATTAGGTTTAGTGTGGTGAACAGGGTGTCAGATACTCTTTAAGCTGTATTTTTGGCCATCAAGAAATGTGTAAATATAGCTCAGTTAGACATGTTATCAAATATAGCTCAAATATAGTTCGATCAAAACAAAAATGGTATTGATAAAAACTTTAGATCACAGCGCAAAAAATGAGCCCTCATTCACCCCCATATGCGGAAAAATAAAAAAGTTATGGGGGTCAGAAGAGGACATTTTTAAACGTATACATTTTCCAGCATTTAGTTATGATTTTTTCCAGAAGTATGACAAAATCAAAACTATATAAGTAGGGTATCATTTTAACCATATGGACTTACAGAATATCATCAATGTCATTTTCATTGTCATTATCATCAATGTCATTGTTACCGAAAAGCCCCCAAAAGTTACAAAATGGCGTTTTTTCTTTAATTTTGTCGCACAATGATTTTTTTTTCCATTTCACAGTGGATTTTTGGGTAAAATTACTAATGTCACTGCAAAGTAGAATTGGTGGCACAAAAAATAAGCCATCATATGGATTTTTAGGTGGAAAATTGAAAGGGTTATGATTTTTAAAAGGTAAGGAGGAAAAAACGAGTCCTGAACTGGTTAACCATTTCCTTATCGCACCCGTATTAATAGTTATGTTTTAAATGTTATGGGTCCCAATTCAGAATCTATCCTTAGTCCAGGTAATTGAATCCTTAAAGAGTACCTGTCATGATCTTGTTAAATTTTTGAATCCTCACAGTTCACTGACCCCATCATGATGAACCACCCCCTGCCTTTATTTTTATTATTTGTTAGTTTTCTACCTTGATATTGCTCTGCATTTTCTGCTCAGTCTCAGTCAGATTCACAGACTGGGAAGGGGCGTTCCCCAGCAGGTGTGATATCATCCGAAGTCATAAAGCTGAGAACTTCCTCCCTCACTCTGTTACACACAGCCCAGAGCAGTTCAGTGTGTGAGAGGAGCTATGATTGGCTAAGTCTGCAACCCCCCCCCCCTCAGCACTCCAGACTGCATTTCCTGATTTTGGACTTCTTCCAGGCCAGCAGGAGCCCAAAGTCTGTAAGTCTATACAAGAAATGTGTCTATGGGGAAATGTGCTCTGGACAAGTAGGGAGACACCTAGTGGAAGCTTTTTTAAACACAAATAAAACATAAAAAACTTTTTTTTTAAACAAAGATTTTTATTAACCATAAGGCATGCGACAGCAAACATTTATTTTAATGACAGTGCCCATTTAAACAAATTATGCAAATCACTTTATGTCCAGGTCACTAAGTCTTGCATGACATCAGAAGACACATTACAGCCTTTTTTTCTCTCGGTTCCACTACTTAGAAGAGTAATATGGCCCTTTTTTAATTGAAATATTTGCTTCATTATAAGCTCAGCAGTATATTCTGCTATTGTGGAGCATGTTTCAGATTATATGAAATTTTTTACAACTGTAAACCTGATCAGTTCTAATGTTGTAGTTATAAATGCAGCATTGTTTGTGGATCTAGGATGTGGATCTACTTAGCAATTAATAATGCAGGTATGAGGTTCCACAGATCAGTTCAGCTGCATAGAATCTCATGGGAAGAGATCAGGATATTCAGTAACTATTTCATCCTCCCAGCAATAACAAAATGAGTTAAAGGGATACTCCACTGCCCCAGCGCGCAAAACATTTTGTTCCTAACGCTCGTTGCGGGCCGTGCTGGTTGTGACATCATGGCCAAGCCCCCTCAATGCAATGCAATGCAAAGGGGGCATGACGTGACATCATTAGGGGTGTGGCCATGATGTCACGACCCATGCAGCCCGCAACCAGCGTTCTTTCTCTCCTAAGGTGCTGTCTCTGAGACAAGTTCTCCTGCCTATTTCAGTTTTAAGTGTAAAAATGAAGAAAATGAGTAATGGTCACTGTACTTGAAGCATGTTCTGTTGGATCAAATATACAAAGTCATCTGCTTCCACATTTATGTCTGGCTTCATCTGTCCCAGTCAAAGAAAAATATATTGTCTGGAAGCCAGGAGATAGTCGGGCCGTTGTCCTCGATATCGTAATAGAGAAAGGAAAAGATTCCAGCTCCTCGGAAGATTATGAAAAATTATGAAAAATTAAAAGTCCAAAATGTATTAGTCCATGTTAAAATCCAAACGAAAAATAAAAAAATAAACCTGCGCCAATGCATTTCGGACTAATCAGTCCTAAGTTATGGCAAAAAGAGAGTGTGATGTTTGACCTTATATACTTCATGCAAAAAGAACACATGGTTCAGAACAACCCACTCCGCATTTGCAAGTCGTCATCTGCCGTCACTTCCTGGGAGGAGTAGAAATTATTTCTTGGATATTAACCCATTAGAGCAGGGTAAAAAATAAAACATGAAAATTTACAAAAAAAGATTTTGAAACCAAAAAAATATATAAAGGAGAAAAGACCCAAAAAAATCAATGAATGCTAAGTGTTTACAATACATCCTGTACGATAAGTCTGAAAAATTATCAATTTTGCAACAAACATACATATTTAGTAGAAGTACTAGAGGTTATTGCGGGATACTCAAGGTCTATTTTAGTGACGGGAATTGAACGTGTACCCAATCCTCAAAGAGGAGGGGACTGGTCCCATGCAGTGTATAAGAGAGAAGCTTTTTGGATACTAAGATTAAACTCTCGCTACCCGCAAGGGTTAAACTCCCGTAATAACCTCTCGTACTTCTACTAAATATGTATGTTTGTTGCATGATTTTTCAGACTTACTGTACAGGATATATTGTAAACACTGAGTCATTGACATTGAGTCAATACAGTTAGACTCAAATCTCCTGTCTCAGATATATAGGTAGGGAGTTGACTAAAGGATTCTGAAAAACTGGATATTTCAGAGAGTGAGATGAATGATTCCCTACTATATAGCCACTTATATGCGTGACATCTAGTCATTGTTTAAACACACGCTGTATATCAAGGTGTTATGACCACCTGGTTTCTCGCACCCGCTGTGCACCGCAGGCGTGAGTGCTAAGCCTTGACCTTTTTTATTGGCTGTGATTAGGCATAGACTGCAGTGGAGTTGCTAGTTAAAATACAATACTGTCACACCTCGACATGTTTGGCCACTTGATGTGGCTTTATCAAGGAGACAGCTGACAGCATTGAGTGTCATGGTAGAATGAGCCTATTTATATGGTGTCCCTGTATGTGTAAGGTGCTTGCAGCCAATCAGAGTACTTCAGACTGCAAGCCAATCCAAACCTCAAACCGCCCAGAAGATAACACCAATAGCCCTCCTTGTTATAAGCAGAAGTGTTTATTGACCAATCCTGGTTGAATGTGTAGCGCGTCACATGCCAAGTTTGTAGCTGCCCATTCCGCAATGATGTCCTGCGGGCCAATCTGTGAACCGGACGTGTGATTGACAGCCCTTACAAGCTGTTTACATCCGCTTGCAATGCTCCCGGTTGGCCGGTCATGTGATGCACTATGCTCACATGACTCGCCGCCATCACTGTGATCACGTTCTCGGCCACGCTCATGTATGTAATCTATCCGCGGCCCTAATTACGCAGAATGCGCAGGCGCGTGGATGCGCGCTTATTCACAATTTATAAAAGATCTGATATTATATGTTTGTCCATTCGCTGATGATTTAAATTGTTTAGTGCGTGTCATATAATTACACAGGTTGCACCTCGGGCGTGAGCAGCCGTAATTGCCTACTGTATTTAGCCAGCATTCTTTTTTATTTTCCTTAAAATCACTAGTCGATAAACTTGCTTGTAAGGTCCTACCTTTCTTAGCCACAATTCTAACTCCACCATTTAATACCCTGCAGACCTCCTCGTTTTCGTATAATGCCGGTAATTGCTTTTGTATAATACCTTTAATTTGATTGAAATGAGTACTGTAGGGGGTGGAAAATGTTACAGGGTGATTCTTATTTGGATAACTGATTGCTTTCTTAATTTTTTTTCCCTTCATTTATGTTGGAATTTTCTGAGTAAAGATATGCATTACGATCTTTACCATCTACTATACTTTTTGCTCTATTTAAAATGCCAGCCCCATAATCTCTTTTTTGTAGTCTTACTATGATGTCATTACAAGATTGTTAATACAATATATTATCTGAGGAGGCTCTTTTGGCCCTAACAAACTCTCTAACATACTATTTCCAGAATTTGGTTTTCTATACAGTTTAGAATATATAGAATTCTTTGCAGGATTACCTGTTAATGTAATTTCTAGGAAATTAATTTGGCTACTGCCCCATTCCAATCTAAGATTCATAACATTGTTATTGATTTACTCAAGGAAATCATTTACCTCTGCTCTGCCACCAGACCACACCAGGAGGAGGTCATCCATATATCTGCCATACCATCCTATATAGGATGAGAATAGATTAATGGCAGAATATAGATGACTCTTCTCCCAGTAGGCCATAAACAAATTAGCCAGGGTAGGTGAAAATTTAGCGCCCATAGGGCAACCCGATATCTGAATATAGAAATCATTATCAAAACAAAAATAATTGTGCTTAAGCAAGAAACCCAACACCGCCAAAATATATTCACAAAGTATGTCATCATATTAACTGTATTTTCTGATGTGATATTCGACTGCCAAAAGAGCTTCTGAGTGGGGTATACAAGAATATAATGACATGACATCACAGGAAATCCATGCATCTTTTTTTTCCCCATTTCATATTTTTTACAGCAGATAGTAATGATTTTGTGTCCTTAAAGGGGTTCTCCGGTGCTTACACATCTTATCCCCTATCCAAAGGATAGGGGATAAGATGCCTGATCGCGGGAGACCCGCCCCTCGGGATGCCTGTGATCTTGCACGCGGCACCCCGTTTGTAATCAGTCCCCGGAGCGTAGGCTTGCAGTGAGGGGCGGAGCGTGACGTCACACGTGGGCGGAGCGAACACACTCCGGGGACTGATTACAAACGGGGTGCCGCGTGCAAGATCACGGGCGTCCCCAGAGGCTGGACTCCTGAAATCAGGCATATTATCCCCTTTTATATACCCTGAGGTACGGACTGCAAGAGGCTGAATCAAGCTGTCTATCCAGGCACCCAGTCTTTCCAGAACTGCCCCTATATCCGCAACAATCGGTCGCAATGGAGGGGGAAATATATTTTTATGTATTTTGGGCAGTGCATGGAAGACTGGGCATACTGGAAACAGTATGAACTCCTGCTGCTGTTTTGTGATGACACCTAAATTATAACTAGAGATGAGAGAATCGAAGTTGACGAACCCGAATTCGTTACGAATTTCATGAAAAATTCGATTTGCAACGAATGCGAATATTGCCGCGATTCGATCGCGCGAATCGCTTCATTAACCCCTTAAGGACCAAGGACGTACCAGTACGTCCTTGGTCCTGCTCTCCTGATATAACGCAGGGTTACACAGTAACCCCGCGTCATATCACGGCGGGCCCGGCGTCATAGTGAAGCCGGGACCCACCTCTAATAGCGCGCAGCGCCGATCGCGGCTAAAAGCGAAAGTGAAAGTTGCCGGCTAGCTCAGTCGGGCTGTTCGGTATAGCCGTGGCTAATCGCGGCATCCCGAACAGCTTGCAGGACAGCGGGAGGGCCTCTACCTGCCTCCTCGCTGTCCGATCGCCGAATGACTGCTCAGTGCCTGAGATCCAGGCATGAGCAGTCATGCGGCAGAATCGTCGATCACTGGTTTCCTATGAGAAACCAGTGATCAATGATGAAGATCAGTGTGTGCAGTGTTATAGGTCCCTATGGGACCTATAACACTGCAAAAAAAAAGTGAAAAAAAAAGTGAATAAAGATCATTTAACTCCTCCCCTATTAAAAGTTTGAATCACCCTCCTTTTCCAATAAAAAAAAAAAACACAGTGTAAATAAAAATAAAAATAAACATATATGGTATCACCGCGTGCGGAAATGTCTGAATTATAAAAATATATCATTAATTAAACCACTCGGTCAATGGCGTGCGCGCAAAAAAATTCCAAAGTCCAAAATAGTGCATTTTTGGTCACTTTTTATATCATTTAAAAATGATCAATAAGTTCTATCAATGCAGAAATGAAACCGTTAAAAACTTCAGATCACGGCGCAAAAAATGAGCCCTCATACTGCCCCATACACGGAAAAATAAAAAAGTTATAGGGGTCAGAAGATGACAATTTTAAACGTATTAATTTTCCTGCATGTAGTTATGATTTTTTCCAGAAGTCCGACAAAATCAAACCTATATAAGTAGGGTATCATTTTAATCAAATGGACCTACAGAATAAAGATAAGGTGTCATTTTTACCGAAAAATGTACTACGTAGAAACGGAAGCCCCCAAAAGTTACAAAACGGCGTTTTTTTTTTTCAATTTTGTCGCACAATGATTTTTTTTTCCGTTTCACCGTAGATTTGTGGGCAAAATGACTGATGTCATTACAAAGTAGAATTGGTGGCGCAAAAAATAAGCCATCATATGGATTTTTAGGTGCAAAATTGAAAGAGTTATGATTTTTTAAAGGCAAGGAGCAAAAAACGAAAATGCAAAAACGGAAAAAACCCCGATCCTTAAGGGGTTAAACTCCATTTTACAGCGTTCCAGGTTATTGGAGACCTAAGATGGTGGATCCACATGTGAGTACATGGGGCAGGGGATTATGAGAGGGTGGGAAACAGCGGCGGGAATGAAGGTAGGCGGGCTGACCCTGAATCACATGTGAGATGCAGCCTATCAGTGTTCACTGACCCCTGTGATGTCACAGCCCCTATATAATCGGCGTCCATCTTGCCTCTCTTCATTTCATCTATGCACTCAGATAGAGAGAACAGGACTGCGTGTGTGTGAATAGCTCATACCACAGCGTTACACTGCAACTGCTAGTCACATCAGCATTAGGGAAAGACAGGAGGATCATTGATAGCTAAACCTCCTATTCACGTTATTGAGCATTGCAGCAGAGAGGGGCAGATAGCTGTCAGCTGCCTCATAAGATCTTCAAGCTGCCTGAACTTTCTGAAGCATTTTATCTCCTAATTTTTCAGCCCAAATTAGTTTTTTTTTTGCTCCGCAAATCTTCTGCTGCTCAGAATTGTGTGACAGAGTGCAATTTAGGGTTTAATCCGTGTATTTTTTGTATTTTTGTGGTGCTGCACTGTTGGGTCCTGCTGCTGTTCAGAAATATGTAATTGTTCATTGCACTGTAGTGCATTTGTACCATTTTGCACCTGTTAATCTGTCAAGGGGCTACATACTGTGCAAGTCCAAACAATAGTATTCACCGGCTGTTTTTTTTTTTTTTTTTTTTAAATACAGAGTTTTTTCTGCGTATAGTTACGCATATTACTGCCCTCATCAGTGCATACCGCATAGGTACATCCAAGTGTTGTACCATTTAGTACCTGTTAATCTGTCAAGGTGCTCCATACCGTCAAAGTCCAAACAATAGTATCCACTGGCTGGTGTTTTTAAAAAATACAGAGTTTTTTCTGCGTATAGTTACACATATTACTGCACTCATCAGTGCATACCGCATAGGTACATCCAAGTATTGTACCATTTAGTACCTGTTAATCTGTCAAGGTGCTCCATACTGTCAAAGTCCAAACAATAGTATTCACTGGCTGGTGTTTTACAAAAATACAGAGTTTTTTCTGCGTATAGTTATGCATATTACTGCCCTCATCAGTGCATACCGCATAGGTACATCCAAGTATTGTACCATTTAGTACCTGTTAATCTGTCAAGGTGCTCCATACCGTCAAAGTCCAAACAATAGTATTAACCAGCTGGTGTTTTTAAAAAATACCGAGTTTTCTCTGCCTATAGTTGCGCATCTTACTGCACTCATCAGTGCATACCGCATACGTACATCCAAGTAGTGTACCATCTTGTACCTGTTAATCTGTAAAAAGCCTACATACTGTGAAAGGACAGCCGTAAGTAATCACCTGCTGCTGTTCTAGACAAATACTGTTTAAAGAGTAGTGTAGCGTATTGTAATTCGGGTAGAAAACAGACATGGTGCACATTTACAATCTTGTATAATGATCTGATTGCTTCTAAGCATAATATCAAAAACTAACAGGTTGTTAGTATACATTTTTGATCAAAAGGTACAAGCCCACTTGCCACGTCAAGGCCACCTATTTAGAGTGGGTCCCTAACGTCCCTAGCATAAAATGTCGACCACCACCGCCGCGACACCAGTGCCCACGGGGGGGAAACGACCCACCGGCAGAGCGGCCCCAATGCCACTCAAACCAGTCTATGGGTCGCACCTCCCCACAGACACGGCGCCACAGCAGCAACGGACGCCGCACAGCACCACACCAGTGTGAACAAGGTGTTATAGCTCACTTACCATGCTCTCCCAGTCAGACTGGGGGGCTGCTAGGAAAGAAATGGCCCTTGTGTAGCTAACTACTACTTATATAGGCTTGGGCTGAGGGGGTGGGGAAGAGTGCAGCACATGCTCAAACAAAAAAAAGGAGGGGATAGAAAACACAGTGGGAATCCGGGTAGAAAACAGACATGGTGCACATCTACAATCTTGTATAATGATCTGATTGCTTCTCAGCATAATATCAAAAACTAACAGGTTGTTAGTATACATTTTTGATCAAAAAGTACAAGCCCACATAAACGCACTAAGTTTGTCAGGCAGAGAAGTGCCAGGACGTGCACAAAGGAGTGGCAGAGACCTAAATACTTCAGGCAGAGTTGGCAGCAGACTTGGGGCGAGTGGCAGCAGGAGTCGCAGCGAGAGGCCTGAGCTCCCGTTATCAGCCAGCGGTCATGTCTCCACCAGCAACCCATCTGCCATCATCGATTGGTTAACACGCTCATCCACATCATCACAAGTGACATCTGACACCCCCAGTCAACAGTCATTGGGTTGCTCAGACACAACCCTCAGTTGGCATGGCCCGGGAGCAGTCCCTGTCCTCCCATTGCCTCTGTCCTATGCTGTTCCCTCTCCTAAAGAAGTATCTTATGCTGTGGGTTCAGCTCCACTATTTACTGAGGACGATCTAACAGAGGACAGTCAGCAGCTACTGGACAGCCAAGAAGGGGAGGAGACATGCGCCGCTTGCTCCGCTAGGCGGCCAAGTAGTGATGCGGAGAGTTATGTGGGAGGCGGTGTTGCAAGTGTTCAGGGTCCTGAAGCAAACACTGTTGGGGAACCTGAGGAGGACATCAGTGACGTGCACAGCAGCGTGGTGGCAGGAGTGGAAATTCAGGAGCCAAACGTGCACGGGGAAGACCACCTGCTTCGCGGCAGCCTACCTTTCCGGGAGGTAGTGGAACAGGGGTTCCTGGAGACGGCGCCAGTAGCAGTCAATTAGTGCGGACTGCGGGTGGGAAAATCAGCTACTCGGCGGTGTGGGAGTTTTTCATAAGGCATCCGGAGGAGGTTCACGTAGCCACATGCAAGATCTGTCGGCAGAAGGGGAAGCGTGGCCAGGGTCCCAATGTCGGCACCACGGCCCTGCGTCAACACATGCTTCGCCACCATAAAGTGGCCTGGGAGAACCGTGGCTCCGATGTAGTGGTCCAGCCTGCTGCATCACCCAATGGCCATCCGCTCCCTCCTTCATCCAGCCAAGGCTCCACCACCTCAGCCGAAGGGAGCTGTGTATCAAACCCTCCTTCTGTCGCTCCTGCTTCTCCCACTTTTAGTCAGCCATTCCGCCAACAATCCATCGGCGAAGCCATGTCCAAGAGACAACAGTATGCGCCCACTCATCCAATGGCGCAGAAGTTGAATGTGCTCCTGTCCAAGTTGCTGGTGTTGCAGTCCCTCCCTTTTCAAGTGGTGGACTCTGCACCTTTAAGACAATTGATGGCTTGTGCCGAGCCGAGGTGGAGAGTCCCAAGCCGTCATTTTTTTGCGAAGAAGGCAGTACCAGCCCTGCACAAGTTTGTACAAGAGAAGGTGGGCCAGTCCTTGAGCCTGTCGGTGTGTTCAAAAGTGCGCGGCAGCGCCGACGTGTGAATCTGTAACTACGGGCAGGGACAATACTTGTCTTTTACGGCCCACTTGGTAAATATGGTTCCTATACAGCCACAACAGCAACTTGGACAGGTCACACCGCTTCCTCCTCCACGCTCTTGCTCCCAGGCAGTTGGTCCTGTTACAGTGTGCGACGCCGCCTCCTCATCCTCCGCCGTGTCCTCGGCCTCCACTGCACGTCCAAATCTCGGTGGCCCTTCATCGTACCATGTGTGTAGGGCACGGCGGTGTCAAGCTGTTCTTCACATGGTTTGCCTTGGCGAACGGAGTCATACAGGGGAGGAACTGCTAAAGTTTAATTCGTAAAGAAATCCGAGTATGGCTTACTCCACGAAATCTGGAAATGGGAACCATGGTGACCGACAATGGGAAGAACATTGTGTCCGCGCTGCGACAAGGAAGTGTGAAACATGCGCCCTGCATGGCAAACGTGTTGAATCTGGTTGTCAAGCACTTCCTCAAGTCTTCACCCCATTTGCAAAACATCCTGTAAATGGCAAGGAAACTGTGCATGCACTTCAGCCACTCGTACACCGCCAAGCACACCTTCCTTGAGCTGCAGCATCAGAACGGTATCTCACAAAATGGTCTTATTTGTGACGTTGCCACACATCGGAATTCCACCCTCCATATGTTGGACAGACTATACGAAGAAAGAAAAGCCATCACAATTTCTTGATGATCCAAGCAGATAGGAGTACTCCCCTGTGTAACTTCAATGTGAACCAGCGGCAGCTCATACGTGACATTGCTGAGGCCCTTTGAGGAAGCCACAGTATTTGTAAATCGCTTGGATTATGCCATGAATGACGTAATTCCACTCCTACATTTCCTACAACAAATGATTGAAGCCATGGCTGGTCACGGCAATGGAGACATTGCGCCTACATCTCAAGGCTACATGAGCCCTGTGGGGGCTGAACTGGAGGAGGAGAATGATGAAGGGCAGAGCGGAGCACAGTTTAGGTTGGATGAGATGGCCGGTGTTCCTAGTCATCGGACAAGAGAGGAGGAGCAGGACCAGCCAGAGGAGCTGGAGGGTTATGAGGAAGGCGAGACAGAGGACCCAGACACACCGTGGCAGTATGCAGTGGAGATGGAGGCAGGTAGACCCTCCGAGTCACTGGCGCAAATGGCACGATGCATGCTCATTTGCTTGCGTAGTAACCCCCGAATTGTCAAAATTCGTCAGCAGGATGACTTCTGGATCTCCACCTTATTAGACCCTCGCTACCGTCCCAGAATGGGGGCCTTTTTTACACCCACTGAGAGGGAGGACAAACTGACCTACTACAGAGAAATTCTACGTAGTCAGTTGGCCGATGCCTATCGGCTACATGGTCCATCCACTCGCAGGTCTGACTCGGGGGGCCCTCTGCACTCACCTTCCACTGCTATGGCTGCTGGGGAGGGGTGGCAGGAGCAGTACCAGCTCAATCAGCAGCAGCCTGAGTCTACAGTCGCTGATGAGTAGCTTTTTTTACCTGCATAGTGAGGCAACTCATCAGCAGCAGGTAGACATGAAGCAGGACCTGAACCAGCAGGTAGTGGCATACCTTAACATGACCATGCCAACAACCATTGAAGATCTTCTGGACTTCTGGGCAGCCAAACTTGATTTATGGCCGCAACTAGCAGAGTTTGCTATGGAAAAGCTGTCCTGCCCAGCCAGTAGTGTGCCATCAGAGCAGGTGTTTAGTGCGGCCGGGGCCATATTCACCCCAAGGCGAACTTGTCTGTCCATTAAAAATGTGGAGGGACTGACGTTTGTCAAGATGAATCAGGGATGGATCAGCCAGGATTTCCAGCCACCAATGACAGATGCCTCAGAGTAGACCATGCTGCTACACCAACATTTCCCAATTACGGTTGGTTATGAAACCCTCTTGGGTTATCAATTAGGGTTATAAAACCCTCTTTGGTACTGCCATTGCCTGCTCCTGGCTCATCCTGTGTCTTTCAGGAACTACTTGCCTCAAAGATGCTTCTGGCCATGGGCCTTTAATTTTTGGATGTTTAGCAGTAGCTAAATACATGCTTAATGCAAATTTCAACATTGATCTTTAAATGTAAGGGGTTGGTTATGAAACCCTCTTGGGTACTGCGAATGACTGTTCCTGACTCATTCTGTGTCTTTCAGGAACTACTTGCCTCCCTGATGCCTCAGGCCTTGGGCCTTCAATTTTTGGAAGTTTAGCAGTTGCTAATACATGCTTAATGCAAATTTCAACAATGATCTTTAAATTCTCGGCACTCTGCCAGGGCCTTCTCCTACCCCGCCGGGGACGATCCGAGGACCTCACTAAACCATCCAATCGGTAGGAGAGACATGCGGTGTGTACAAAGGGCAGGGACTTAATGAACCCGAGCTTATGACCCGCACTTAGTTGTGATTCTTCTTTCCTGGCAAATAATTGCTATCCCTGATCTCTATCGCGAACGGGGTTCAGTGTTTTTAAAAAATACAGAGTTTTTTCTGCTTATAGTTACGCATATTACTGCCCTCATCAGTGCATACCGCATAGGTACATAGAAGTATTATGCCATTTAGTGCCTGTTAATCTGTCAAGTTGCTCCATACTGTCATAGTCCAAACAATAGTATTCACCCGCTGGTGTTTTACAAAAATTCAGAGTTTTTTCTGTGTATAGTTATGCATATTACTGCCCTCATCAGTGCATACCGCATAGGTACATCCAAGTATTGTACCATTTAGTACCTGTTAATCTGTCAAGGTGCTCCATACTGTCAAAGTCCAAACAATAGTATTAACCGGCTGGTGTTTTTAAAAAAATACAGAGTTTTTTCTGCCTATAGTTGCGCATCTTACTGCACTCATCAGTGCATACCGCATACGTACATCCAAGTAGTGTACCATTTTGTACCTGTTAATCTGTAAAAAGCCTACATACTGTGAAAGGACAGCCGTAAGTAATCACCTGCTGCTGTTCTAGACAAATACTGTTTAACCCCTTAAGGACCAAGGACGTACCAGTACGTCCTTGGTCCTGCTCTTCTGATATAACTGTGTAACCCCGCGTCATATCACGGCGGGCCCGGCATCATAGTGAAGCCAGACCCGCCTCTAATAGCCCGCAGCACCGATCGTGGAGCCGCGCGCTATTAACCCTTTAGCCGCGCGCTCAGAGCTGAGCCGCGCGGCTAGAAGTGAAAGTTCCCGGCTAGCTCAGTTGGGCTGTTCGGGATAGCCGCGGCTAATCGCGGCATCCCGAACAGCTGACAGGACAGCGGGAGGGCCCCTTCCTGCCTCCTCACTGTCCGATCGCCGAATGACTGCTCAGTGCCTGAGATCCAGGCATGAGCAGTCATGCGGCAGAATTGTTGATCACTGGTTGATCACTGGTTTCTTATGAGAAAAAAAAAGTGAAAAAAAAAAGTGAATAAAGATCATTTAACTCCTCCCCTATTAAAAGTTTGAATCACCCCCCTTTTCCAATAAAAAAAAAACACAGTGTAAATAAAAATAAACATATATGGTATCACCACGTGCGGAAATGTCCTATTTATAAAAATGTATCATTAATTAAACCGCTCGGTCAATGGCGTGCGCGCAAAAAAATTCCAAAGTACAAAATAGTGCATTTTTGGTCACGTTTTATATCATTTAAAAATGAATAATTGATCAATAAGTCCTATCAATGCAAAAATGGTACCGTTAAAAACTTCAAATCACGGCGCCAAAAATGAGCCCTCATACCGCCCCATACACGGAAAAATAAAAAAGTTATAGGGGTCAGAAGATGACAATTTTAAACGTATAAATTTTCCTGCATGTAGTTATGATTTTTTCCAGAAGTCCGACAAAATCAAACCTACATAAGTAGGGTATCATTTCAATCATATGGACCTACAGAATAAATATCAGGTGTCATTTTTACCGAAAAATGTACTACGTAGAATCGGAAGCCCCCAAAAATTACAAAACAGCGTTTTTTTTTTTCAATTTTGTCGCACAATGATTTTTTTCCCATTTCACCGTAGATTTTTGGGCAAAATGACTGATGTCATTACAAAGTAGAATTGGTGGCGCAAAAAATAAGCCATCATATGGATTTTTAGGTGCAAAATTGAAAGAGTTATGATTTTTTAAAGGCAAGGAGCAAAAAACGAAAATGCAAAAACGGAAAAAACCCCGGTCCTTAAGGGGTTAAAGAGTAGTGTAGCGTATTGTAATACCCTCATAAATGCACTAAGTATGTCAGGCAGAGAAGTGCCAGGACGTGCACAGAGGAGTGGCAGAGGCCTAAATACTTCAGGCAGAGGTGGCAGCAGGAGTCTCAGCGAGAGGCCTGAGCTCCCATTTTCAGCCAGCGGTCGTGTCTCCACCAGCAACCCATCTGCCATCATCAATTGGTTAACACGCTCATCCACATCATCACAAGTGACATCTGACACCCCCAGTCAACAGTCGGTGGGTTCCTCAGACACAACCCTCAGTTGGCATGGCCCAGGAGCAGTCCCTGTCCTCTCATTGCCTTTGTCCTATCCTGTTCTCTCTCCTAAAGAAGTATCTTATGCTGTGGGTTCAGCTCCACTATTTACTGAGGACGATCAAATAGAGGACAGTCAGCAGCTACTGGACAGCCAAGAAAGGGAGGAGACATGCGCCGCTTGCTCCGCTAGGCGGCCAAGTAGTGATGCGAGAGTGACGTGGGAGGTGGTGTTGCAAGTGTTCAGGGTCCTGAAGCAAACACTGTTGGGGAACCTGAGGAGGACATCAGTGACGTGCACACACCTGTTGATGATGATGAAGCCGATCGCAATTAAGAGCCGGGTGCAGAAGGGACTTCATCATCATAAGGAGAAGAGAGTTGCAGGTTGCCCTTGAGGCAGCAAGGCGGTAGCACGGTTGGCAGTCAGCGTGGTGGCAGGAGTGGAAATTCAGGAGCCAAACGTGCACGGGGGAGACCACCTGCTTCGCGGCAGCCTATCTTTCCGGGAGGTAGTGGAACAGAGGACAGAGACGGAGCCAGTAGAAGTCAATTAGTGCAGACTGCGGGTGGGAAAATCAGCTACTCGGCAGTGTGGAAGTTTTTCATAAGGCATTCGGAGGAGGTTCACGTAGCCACATGATAGATCTGTCGGCAGAAGGTGAAGCGTGGCCAGGGTCCCAATGTCGGCACCACGGCCCTGCGTCAACACATGCTTCGCCACCATAAAGCGGCCTGGGAAAACCGTGGCTCCAATGTAGTGGTCCTGCCTGCTGCATCACACAGTGGCCATCCGCTCCCTCCTTCATCCAGCCAAGGCTCCACCACCTCAGCCAAAGGGAGATGTGTATCAAACCCTCCTTCTGTCCCTCCTGCTTCTCCCGCTTTGTCAGCCATTCCGCCAACAATCCATCGGCGAAGCCATGTCCAAGAGACAACAGTATGCGCCCACTCATCCAACGGCGCAGAAGTTGAATGTGCTCCTGTCCAAGTTGCTGGTGTTGCAGTCCCTCCCTTTTCAAGTGGTGGACTCTGCACCTTTCAGAGAATTGATGGCTTGTGCCGAGCCGAGGTGGAGAGTCCCAAGCCGTCATTTCTTTGCGAAGAAGGCAGTACCAGCCCTGCATAAGTTTGTACAAGAGAAAGTGGGCCAGTCCTTGAGCCTGTCGGTGTGTTCAAAAGTGCACGGCAGCGCCGACGTGTGGAGCTGTAACTACGGGCAGGGACAATACTTGTCTTTTACGGCCCACTGGGTAACTGTGGTTCCTGCAGAGCCACAACAGCAACTTGGACAGGTCACACCGCTTCCTCCTCCACGCTCTCACTCCCAGGCAGTTGGTCCTGTTACAGTGTGCGACGCTGCCTCCTCATCCTCGACCGTGTCCTCGCCCTCTACTGCACGTCCAAATCTCGGTGGCCCTTCATCGTACCATGTGTGTAGGGCCTGGCGTTGTCAAGCTGTTCTTCACATGGTTTGCCTTGGCGAACGGAGTCACACAGGGGAGGAACTGCTAAAGTTCATTCGCAAAGAAATCCGAGTATGGCTTACTCCACGAAATCTGGAAATGGGAACCATGGTGACCGACAATGGGAAGAACATCGTGTCCGCGCTGTGTCAAGGAAGTGTGAAACATGCGCCCTGCATGGCACACGTGTTGAATCTGGTTGTCAAGCACTTCCTCAAGTCTGCACCCCATTTGCAAAACATCCTGAAAATGGCAAGGAAACTGTGCATGCACTTCAGCCACTCGTACACCGCCAAGCACACCTTCCTTGAGCTGCAGCTTCAGAACGGTATCCCACAACATGGTCTTATTTGTGACGTTGCCACACGTTGGAATTCCACCCTCCATATGTTGGACAGACTATACGAACAAAGAAAAGCCATCACTGATTTCTTGATGATCCAAGCAGATAGGAGTACTCCCCTGTGTAACTTCAATGTGAACCAGTGGCAGCTCATACGTGACACCTGCCGTTTGCTGAGGCCCTTTGAGGAAGCCACATTATTTGTGAGTCACCTGGATTACGCCATGAATGACGTAATTCCACTCCTACATTTCTCACAACAAATTATTGAAACCATGGCTGGTCACCGCAATGGAGACGTTGCGCCTACATCTCAAGGCTACATGAGCCCTGTGGGGGCAGAACTGGAGGAAAAGGATGATGAGGAGCACAGTTTAGGTTGGATGAGATGGCCGGTGTTTCTAGTCATTGGACAGGAGAGGAGCAGCAGGACCAGCCAGAGGAGGAGGGTTATGAGGAAGGCGAGACAGAGGACCCAGACACACCATGGCAGTATGCAGTGGAGATGGAGGCAGGTAGACCCTCCAAGTCACTGGCGCAAATGGCACGATGCATGCTCATTTGCTTGCGTAGTGACCCCTGAATTGTCAAAATTCGTCAGCGGGATGACTTCTGGATCTCCACCTTATTAGACCCTCGCTACTGTCCCAGAATGGGGGCCTTTTTTACACCCACTGAGAGGGAGGACAAAGTGACCTACTACAGAGAGATTCTACGTAGTCAGTTGGCCGATGCCTATCGGCCACATGGTCCATTCACTCGCAGGTCTGACTCGGGGGGCCCTCTGCACTCACCTTCCACTGCTATGGCTGCTGGGGAGGGGTGGCAGGAGCAGTACCAACTCAATCAGCAGCAGCCTGAGTCTACAGTCGCTGATGAGTAGCTTTCTTTACCTGCATAATGAAGCAACTCATCAGCAGAAGGTAGACATTGAGCAGGACCTGAACCAGCAGGTAGTGGCATACCTTGACATGACCATGCCAACAACCATTGAAGATCTTCTGGACTTCTGGGCAGCCAAACTTGATTTATGGCCGCAACTAGCAGAGTTTGCCCTGGAAAAGCTGTCCTGCCCGGCCAGTAGTGTGCCATCAGAGCAGGTGTTTAGTGTGGCCGGGGCCATAGTCACCCCAAGGCGAACTCGTCTGTCCACTAAAAATGTGGAGAGACTGACGTTTGTCAAGATGAATCAGGGATGGATCAGCCAGGATTTCCAGCCACTAATGCCAGATGCCTCAGAGTAGACCATGCTGCTACACCAACATTTCCCAATTATGGTTGGTTATGAAACCCTCTTAGGTTATCAATTAGGGTTATGAAACCCTCTTTGGTACTGCCATTGCCTGCTCCTGGCTCATCCTGTGTCTTTCAGGAACTATTTGCCTCACAGATGCTTCTGGCCTTGGGCCTTTAGTTTTTTGCATGCTTAATGCAAATGTCAACATTGATCTTTAAATGTAAGTGGTTATGAAACCCTCTTGGGTAGTGTGAATGCCTGCTCCTGACTCATTATGTGTCTTTCAGGAACTACTTGCCTCCCTGATGCCTCAGGCCTTGGGCCTTCAATTTTTGGATGTTTAGCAGTAGCTAAATACATGCTTAATGCAAATTTCATCATTGATCTTTAAATGTAAGGGGTTATGAAACCCTCTTGGGTACTGCGAATGCCTGCTCCTAACTCATCCTGTGTCTTTCAGGAACTACTTGCCTCCCTGATGCCTCAGGCCTTGGGCCTTCAATTTTTGTATATTTAGCAGTAGCTAAATACATGCTTAATGCAAATTTCAACATTGATCTTTAAATGTAAGGGGTTATGAAACCCTCTTGGGTACTGCGAATGCCTGCTCCTTACTCATCCTGTGTCTTTCAGGAACTACTTGCCTCACCGACGCTTCTGGCCTTGGGCCTTTAATTTTTGGATGTTTAGCAGTAGCTAAATACATGCTTAATGCAAATTTCAACATTGATCTTTAAATGTAAGGGGTTGGTTATGAAACCCTCTTGGGTACTGCGAATGACTGCTCCTGACTCATTCTGTGTCTTTCAGGAACTACTTGCCTCCCTGATGCCTCAGGCCTTGGGCCTTCAATTTTTGGATGTTTAGCAGTAGCTAAATACATTCTTAATGCAAATTTCAACATTGATCTTTAAATGTAATGGATTATGAAACCCTCTTGGGTACTGCGAATGCCTTCTCCTGATTCATCCTGTGTCTTTCAGGAACTACTTGCCTCACTGACACTTCTGACCTTGGGCCTTTAATTTTTGGAAGTTTAGCAGTAGCTAATACATGCTTAATGCAAATTTCAACAATGATCTTTAAATTCTCGGCGTTCTGCCATGGCCTTCTCCTACCCCGCTGGGGACGATCTGAGGACCTCACTAAACCATCCAATCGGTGGTAGAGACATGCGGTGTGTACAAAGGGCAGGGACTTAATGAACCCGAGCTTATGACCCGCACTTAGTTGTGATTCTTCTTTCCCGGCAAATAATTGCAATCCCTGATCCCTATCGCAAACGGGGTTCAGCAGGTTACCAGCACCTGTCGGTGAAAGATAGACACACTCTGGTCCGTTCAGTGTAGTGCGCGTGCAGCCCGGACATCTGAGGGCATAACACACCTGTTATTGCTCGATCTCGCGATTGATCGTGCAGTGTAAGGGGTTATTAAAGCCTCTTGGGTACTGCTGATGCCTACTCCTGACTGCTCCTGTGTCTTTCAGGAACTACTTGACTTCATGATGCTTCTGGGCTTGGGCCTTTAATTTTAGGATTTTTGAAATACATACATACATGCTTAATTTAAATTTCAACATTTATGGTGCAATGTATGGGGTTATTAAACACTCTTGGGTAGTGTTTTTTTCAAATTTTCTGATAATTATCACTGTAATAAACTTGAATTTTCCAGAATAATAACCATTACACTATTGAACGCTTGTTGCGTGTGATTTTTTAAGTAAAATTTTCCCCCAAAATACGGAGAGGGATGAACTCTGCTTCTTTATTTCATAAACATTTTTTTTTATAGAAGAATGTCTTTTGGTGGTCCACCATCCTGCATTATAGAGTCTTCTGGACTCTTGGATATGCGCTTGTTCTTAAACAAAGGTACAAAAACCAAAAATGGCCGGTCAGGGCTATGGAGACGTTGCGCCTACATCTTACGGCCACATGAGCCCTGTGGGTGCTTGTGAGATTAGGTCCTTTGTACCCACACGGTGGGGTCCGGGACACAAATTTTCAAATAAAAAAATCACACATTTCAATGGTCTCTTCATGCTGCAGCCAACTCCAGGCTGCGTCATTCTGGTAATATATAGAGAGCACTCGCTGTTCTAAATTTTCATTAACATTTTTCGTCAAAAATGTTTGTCTTTTTTATTAGGGATTGTGAAGCTTTGGTGCGTACTCATGCATCAGCCAACTCCAGCCTGTGTCATTCAGGCAATATATGGTTTACTGATGGCGCTGGTGGGCCTGGGTCTGGGAATTTCAAATTTTCTCATAGGTAGCACCCGCTATCCAAAAGTCTTCTTCAGAAATTTCTACCATTGTTGTGTTTTTTGGGGGGATTGTGAAGCCCTAGTTGCATCAGCCAACTGCAGGCTGTGTCATTCAGGCAATATATAGGTAGCACCCGCTGTCCTAAATATTGTTTTTTTTTTTAATGTTTTTTTTTTCTGTAGCTTCCTGCTACACTCTGTCAGCCCGTTGGTCCTGTGACAGTGTGCTACTCCGCCTCCACATCCTCCATGTGTCTTAAGCCTCCACTGCCCGGAAAAGTCTCAGTGGCCCTTCAGGATACCATGTGTGCAGGTCACGGCGGTGTCACGCTGTTCTTCACATGGTTTGCCTTGGCGAGAAATCTTGGAAACAATGGCCGGTCAGGGCAATGGAGATGTTGCGCCTACATCTTGCGGCCACATGAGCCCTGTGGGGGCTTGTTGGATTTGGTCCTTCGTACCCACGCGCTGGGGTCCGGGACACGCAAAGGTTGTTTTAATTTTCAAAAAAAAAAATGATGGTGCCGCTGGGCCTGGGTCTGGGAATTTCAAATTTTCTCATAGGTAGCGCACCCGCTATCCAAAATCTTTTTCAAAAATTTATAAAATTGTTGTGTTTTTTGGGGGGGGGATTGTGAAGCCCTTCTGTGTACTCGTGCATCAGCCAACTCCAGGCTGTGTCATTCAGGCAATATATATGCTTTACTGATGTTGCTGTTGGGGCTTGTTGGATTTGGTCCTTCGTACCCACACGATGGGGTCCGGGACACTCAAAGTTTGTTTTAATTTTCAAATAAAAAAATTATGGCGCTGCTGGGCCTGGGTCTGGTAATTTCAAATTTTCTCAGAGGTAGCACCCACTATCCAAAATCTTTAAAAAAAAATGTCTAAAATTGTGTTGTTTTTTGGGGGGGATTGTGAAGCCCTGGTGTGTACTCGTGCATCAACCAACGCCAGACTGTGTCATTCAGGCAATATATGGGTTACTGATGCCGCTGTGGGGCCTGGGTCTGGGAATTAAAAATGTTCTCATAGGTAGCACCCGCTATCCAAAATCTTCGGTTTAAATTTCTTAATTCATCTTTTAATCTTAGGGATTGTGAAGGCCTAGTGCCTACTCATGATGCTGGAAACTCTGGGCTGTGCCATTCATCCACTATATAGTCTCCTCATGCTGCCAACACCTCCATGCTGTGTCATTCAGCCACTATATGGTCTCCTAATGCTGCCAACATGTCCATGCTGTGTCATTAAGCCACTATATGGTGTCCTCCTGCTGCCAACGCCTCCAGGCTGTGCCATTCAGCCACTATATGGTCTCCTCATGCTGCCAACACCTCCACGCTGTGTCATTCAGCCACTATATGGTGCCCTCATGCTTCAGCCTCATCCAAGCTGTGTCATTCAGCCACTATATGGTGTCCTCATGCTGCCAACACCTCCACGCTGTGCCATTCAGCCGCTATATGGTCTCCTCATGTTACCAACACCTCCACGCTATGTCATTCAGTCACTATATGGTCTCCTGACACTGATGCCACCTCCAGGCTCTGTCATTGTGCTGCTGTGCGGCAGTGATTATAAAAGCGATGCCGGTAATCTGCATGTTATTCTGAATAACAATATTATTTCACTACCCCAGCACACTCCATATGCGTTTTAGAACACAGCAAAGTGTTCTATACCCCTATAGAGGCTGTATGTAGGCTAGAAATAGCCTTTTTTAAATATAAATTCGCCATGAAAAAATTTGGATCGAAACTAACTTTTTCGGAAAATTCGGCGAATCGAATTTATGAAAAGTTCGCTCCTCTCTAATTATAACCATCCAGGAGTAACTTATCTAGTTTCATTTTTATGTTCCCCACTGGATCACTGGTTATCCGTCTATATATAGATGTATCTTAAAGCATATCAGTCACCAGCTTCCTATATAGAAGCCTATCAAGGTCTACAACAGCCCCGCCTTTGTCCGCTTCCCGTGTAATGATTTCCTTATTCTCCTCCAATTTTCTCAGGGCAGATTTCTCATTTTTAAATTGTCGGCAGCAGTTGGAGCATGCTCTGTTTCTAGATTTTTTAGATCTCTTTCCATCCTACTTTGAAAAATATCCATCAATCCAGTACGGGAATTAATAGGGTAAAAACCCTGATTTGAGGTAGAGAATAAATTCTTTGTGTCTCTGATTTTAGTTTCCGGGGTCGAGGACTGTCCCATACATAGAAGATCAATCAGATCCAGCATAGTTCTTTGTTCATGAAAAGTGACATGTAGTGGTAATTTGCTGGCACCTTGGGTGTTGAGACAATTGCAGATTTTTTCAGATGTTGTATCAGGTTGTGAAGGTGTAACTGAGGCTAGAGGTGCACCGAAATGGAAATTTCAGAACCGAAACGAAACCGAAATAAATAAAAAAATGTCTGGCCAAAACCGATACCGAAACCGAAAAAATGTCTGGCCAAAACCGAAACCGAAAATGACTTCTCCCCGTCTTCTGGTAAAATGCAGCGCTCCGCTCATTACATTAGATTCCCCCACATTAGATTGCCAGCTCCCCCACATTAGGTCAGGAGTTCCCCCACATTGATCGGCAGCTCCCCCACAATAGTAGGCAGCTCCCCCACAATAGTAGGCAGCTCCCCAACAATAGTAGGCAGCTCCCCCACAATAGTAGGCAGCTCCCCCACAATAGTAGGCAGCTCCCCCACATTAATAGGCAGCTCCCAAACAATAGTAGGCAGCTCCCCCACAATAGTAGCAGTTCCCCCACAATAGTGGGCAGCTCCCCCACATTAGGTCAGCATTTCCCCCACAATAGTAGGCAGGTTCCCCACAATAGTAGGCAGTTCCCCCACAATATTAGGCAGCTCCCCCCAACAATATTAGGCAGCTCCCCCCACATTTGTAGGCAGCTCCCCCCCCCACATTAGGTCAGCAGTTCCCCCACAATAGTAGGCAGCTTCCCCCACCCCACAGACATACAGCTTCCAGCCATATACAGTGTGTGGCTGGAGGCTGTATGTCTGTACTGCTGCCCCCACAGTGATCCGGTCACTGCTCCTCCGGCCCGGGGTCACATCTACTGCTATGGCTTATGGACCATAGCAGTAGGTGCCGGGACCGGAGGAGCGGTGACCAGAACACTGAAGAAGATGACGCGCCACCGGTCACTTACCAGGCCCCGGCCAGCGCGCGTTCTCCTGCGACGATCCTGCGGTCGTCCTGCGTCTCTATGGTTGTACGCATGGGACGTCCCGTGCCGTGCGTACAACCATAGAGGCGGAGAAGCGAATGGTGACTGACCGGCGGAAATCGTTATGTCCCGAAAAGATTTTTTGGGACACAGGGATGTCCGGAATAGGAATACTTCTTTTTATGTGCCCGGGCCGGCTCCCGTGTGTGGCTGCAGGCGGGAGCCGACCAGAGCATATAAAAACTAATACTGTATACTAAAAACCAGGGGGCCTCCAGCTGTTGTGAAACTACAACTCCCAGCATGCCCGGACAGCCTTTGCCGGTCCGGGCATGCTGGGAGTTGTAGTTTCACAACAGCTGGAGGCCCCCTGGTTTTAGTATACAGTATATTAGTTTTTATATGCTCTGGCCGGCCCCCGCCTGCAGCCACACAAGGGAGCCAGCCCGTGCACATAAAAAGAAGTATTCCTATCCCGGAAAGCGTACCCCCCCAGATGTGCGCCCGGTGCGGCCGGCCCCCCTGCACCCCCCACGCTACGCCTTTGGCACTGGCAGTGTTTGTAACTTGTGCTGTGGGCGGGCAGGGGAGGTGGGTCATCATCGGCAAATTTTTGGTTGTTTCAGCATTTCCCCAAAATAGCTATTTTTGGCCGATATGTATCGGCCGCCGATATATCGGTGAATCCCTACCTCCGGCTATAGAAAATGGTTTTTTTTTTTACAGTAATAGCTCTAATAAAATGATTGACATCTTGTAATGTTCCATAAAGATCAAAGGATTGGGTCGGGACAAAATTAAGTCCTTTTGAAAGGACATTGATTTGATGTAATGTTAAGATCGTGGCAGAGAGATTTATAACAGACAAATTATTACTTGGTCATTGTTTTGTTCATTTTTTAGAGTAATGTTTTATTACTGGTTATCTCCGTTTGTTTTGCCTCGTATATCTTTCAGTTATGCTTTTTATGTTTATGCCCTGCTCTATGTCCTGGGCGTTGTCTCTTGCATTGATATTTGTTGAATTCGTTTTCTTCTTGTCTCTTTTGCAAACTTAATGTTGTGCTGCGGAATGGCCATTCCCATTTTTTGAAAAAGGTATAGCTTTTGAATTACTACCACATCCTTGTGGGTAGGTTTCATCATTTGAAACATCTGTTCCATCCATTAAATAATCTGTGGCTTCCAGATCCGAGGAGCTGGAAGTAACAATTTTTTTAGTTGATTGGTCCTCCACTCCAGCACTGTTTCCATTATGCGTTTTTTTAAGGATTGGTTTTGGTTGTTTATTTCTGGGATTTCTTCTCCATGTATACACTGAATTTGTTGCATAATCTTTTAGATTCCTATTGAATTTGTTTTTTTCATAGTGGTAATAGATTCCTCCAGGTCCATAAGATGCTCATCCATTTTATTTTGTAAACCTTCCAGATCAGGTGTACCTTTATATTTTACCAAGCTGGCATTTATTATTTTTATATTATTTTCAATGTCCAATAATTTTTTGTTTTCTCTATCCACAAGTGCTCGCATTAATTTGAAGGAGCATTCTGAAAGAGCATCATTCCAGATTTCCATAAAATCCTCATCAAAGAGGACAGTTGATCGTTTCCTTATACGAAGACCCCTTGGGATCATTAGTTTATCCAAATATTGTTTTCAGGTTGCGGCATCCCACCATAATCTTAATTGTTATGATTTCAACCGCTCTAGATCCCAAAAGGATTTTTTAAGATCAAAATTTACCGTATTTTTCGCCCTATAGGACGTACCGGCATATAAGACGCACCCAATTTTAAAGGTGCCAAATCTAGAAAAAAAAGATTCTGAACCCAACAGTGGTCTTCAACCTGCGGACCTCCAGATGTTGCAAAACTACAACTCCCAGCATGCCCAATGCTGGGAGTTGTAGTTTTGCAACATCTGGAGGTCCGCAGGTTGAAGACCACTGGTAAGAGGTAATACTCATGTGTCCCCGCAGCTCCGGACCTGTCACCGCTGCCCTGGATGTCGCTCCATCGCTGTCGCCGCGTCCCTGTGGTGTCCCCGACACTCCGGACGTCTTCTTCCCCGGGATCCTTGCTCTGTCCCTGCCGCTCCTATTGGATGACGGGAATGCCTGTGCGACGACGTGATGACGTCGAAAGAGAGCGCCGGCCATGCAGGGGATCCCGGCACGGAGCAGACACCAAGGAGGCAGGTAAGGTCCCTCCCGGTGTCCTGTAAGCTGTTCGGGACACTGCGATTTCTCTGCGGTGGTCCCAAACAGCCCGACTGAGCAGCAGGGTTAGTGTCACTTACGCTTCAGACGCGACGGTCAGCTTTGATCGCCGCATCTGAGGGGTTAATACAGGGCATCACCGCAATCGGTGATGTCCTGTATTAGCCGCGGGGACCGACCCGATAGGTGTGTGTATTCGCCATATAAGACGCACCAACTTTTCCCCCCAAAAAATTGGGGAAGAAAAAGTGCGCCTTATACGGCGAAAAATATGGTACATCTGTATTGTCGAGACCTGAGAACATGTTATTCATTCGGGTAATACATTCCTCATTATTCAAACTGCTTGCAAGGTCAAGATTCTAACCCTCCGCTATAGTGTTTTTAGTAAAATGTTATTTTTTGATGATGTATGTAGAGAAATAGTATTTTATATAAATCTTAATTGACAAGCTTTTTGGATACTAAGATTAGACTCTCGCTACCCGCAAGGGTTAAACTCCCGCAATGACCTCTCGTACTTCTACTAAATATTTATGTTTGTTGCAAAATTGCTAATTTTTCAGACTTACTGTACAGGATATATTGTAAACACTTAGTATTCATTGATTTTTTTGGTCTTTTCTCCTTTATATATTTTTTGTTTTCAAAATCTTTTTTTGGTAAACTTTCATGTTTTATTTTTTACCCTGCTCTAATGGGTTAATATCCAAGAAATAATTGCTACTCCTCCCAGGAAGTGATGGCAGACGCCGACTACCAAATGCAGAGTGGGTTGTTCTGAACCATGTGTTCTTTTTGCATGAAGTATATGAGGTCAAACATAACACTCTCTTTTTGCCATGACTAAGGACTGATTAGTCCGAAACGTGTCAGCGCAGATTTTTTTTTTAATCCGCACTGGGTGTTTTTTCGTTTGCATTTTAAAAATGGACTAATAAATTTTGGCCTTCATCTGTCCCACCTAGGGTACTGCTTTTCAAGTCCCATTTGTTATTGTGTTGCAGTAGGATGATCAGGAAAACACATGGAGTCAGTAGGCAGCTGAAGCTCAAGTGATAACTTCTTATTGCTATATAAAAAATACCCTAGCTCCTTGTCTGGTGATCGGCTTTATAGGGTTAAAACTTAAGAGCTTAATTGATTTATTTCTAACTAATCTGTCTCTGTTTGGTTGTACCCAAGGGGGCTTTAACCCATTTGTTATTATGCTGCCTATGGACTCCAGGAAAAAAAGTTATGTTTTTCATTTATAAAAGCTGTTGCCCCTCTGAAGAATAGCAGCAGTAGAAATACTGAGCAATCTTTTGCACTGTTCTCTAAGATGTCCACAGCCAGCTCTGAGAATCATCTTATACAGCTTCTTTGTATATTTCAGTGTGCAAAGAGAATAAAAACTCTTCACAAGATGCGTGGCAGCATCAATTTTGACAGCAAATTTTGATTTAGTTTTAGTCATAGTCTTGACTAAAACAACAGTTAGTTTCTGTCATATGTTAGTCATCTGAACTGATTTCGTTTCAATCTAGTCATAAGACTGTCATACTTAGTTGAAATAACAGGTTTAGGCTCAAGTATAAGCCGACCCGAATATAAGCCGATGCCCCTAATTTCACCCCAAAATCCGAGGGAAAGTTATTGACTCGAGTATAAGAGTTTCTGTCATATGTTAGTCATCTGAACTGATTTCGTTTCAATCTAGTCATAAGACTGTCATACTTAGTTGAAATAACAGGTTTAGGCTCAAGTATAAGCCGACCCGAATATAAGCCGATGCCCCTAATTTCACCCCAAAATCCGAGGGAAAGTTATTGACTCGAGTATAAGCCTAGGGTGGGAAATACACCATCCCCCTGTCATCATCCAGACCCCCGTCATTAACACCCTCATCATCATCACCCTTTCATCATCCCCCCTTCATCATCACCGCCTGTCATCATCCCCCCTTCATCATCACCGCCTGTCATCATCCCCTTGTCATCATCCCGCACCCCCCCTTCAGCATCTCCTTGTCATCATCACCACATGTCATCAGTCCCCCCCACCTTCATCATCACCGCTTGTCAATGTCTGATACAGTGGTCTTCAACCTGCGGACCTCCAGATGTTTCAAAACTACAACTCCCAGCAAGCCCGGGCAGCCATCTGCTGTCTGGGCTTGCTGGGAGTTGTAGTTTTGAAACCTCTGGAGGTCCGCAGGTTGAAGACAGCTGCGGCCTTTAACATTATCCAGCCCCCCCTCTCATCCCCTTTAGTTTTGTACTCACCTCCGCTCGGCGGGACGTTAGGGTGCGCTGGTCCGGTGCTGCAGGACTGTCTGGTGGGGAGGTCGTCCGGTGGGATAGTGGTTCCGGGCTGCCATCTTCACCTGGGGGCCTCTTCTCCGCGCTTCGGGCCCGGAATAGAGGTGTTGCCTTGACGACGACGCAGAGGGACGTTGGTAATGAACGTCCCTCTGTGTCGTCGTCAAGGCAACGTGACTATTCCGGGGCCAGGCCCGAAGCACGGAGAACAAGCCCCCCGGTGAAGATGGCAGCCCGGAACCACTATCCCACCGGACGACCTCCCCACCGGACAGTCTAGCAGCACCGGACCAGCGCACCCTAACGTCCCGCCGAGCGGAGGTGAGTACAAAACTAAAGGGGGTGAGGGGGGGGGGGGGGCTGGATGATGTTGAAGGCCGCAGTGGTCTTCAACCTGGGGACCTCCAGAGGTTTCAAAACTACAACTCCCATCAAGCCCGGACAGCCGATGGCTGCCCGGGCTTGCTGGGAGTTGTAGTTTTGAAACATCTGGCGGTCCGCAGGTTGAAGACCACTGAGGGCGGAGAGTTCACTCGAGTATAAGCCGAGGGGGATGTTTTCAGCACGTGCTTATACTCGAGTATATACGGTAGTTAAGGTGTAATGCAAATTCTAGAGACATTTTTAAAGCAAACTACTCCTGATGTAAATAGCTATTAAACAGTTATTACTTATGGTATTAAAGAGGTTATCCAGGTTTTATTAACTTTCATTATTGTCTCTGTGATGCCAAAGTATGTCTTAAGTGCTTTACTTGCCATACATGTGTGGGGTGAGTATTTTTGGATTTCATGGTTCCCCCAGGTTCATCATGTCTGGATGACTGTTGTCTGAAGCCTTTCCGTTCGGCTTGAGACAACAGCTGATCACAGGGGACTTGGCTTCTTCTTGTCTTTCCTGACAAGCCAGACTCCTGATAATGTGTGCGGTCCAGCTGTACCTGCTGCCGCCCCTATTATCAGCTGTTGTCCCAAGCCAAACAGGATACTGAGAGATCGGAGGAATGCTGAACCTGGGGGGACCATGAAATCACAAAAAAGGGGTTGATCCACCTCACACATGTGGCATCACAGTGAAAAGTTAGACTGTTGAGACCCAATTAGCTCCTAGCAGGCTATAACTACCCCTCCCCCTTACTACAATAAATAATTAAATAATAACTGACACAACAACAATTCAACTTTTTTTATGGGTGGGGATCGTCCACAGCTTTATTTATAAAATTACTTATATAAATAACAATTTAACTTTAACAAAGACACCGATTGGCTACTTGCCAACCCGAGAGGTGCTGCCACACTGTCCTGTGTGGAGGTCTACCCCGGGTTGACCCCGCTTTCACCGTCTTCTTACCGCCAAGCTGTGACTTACAATAAACAGAGATACAAAAAGGGAGGGAGGGAGGGCAAAACTCCGGGTCCTGGGCAGATTGAGGGGGGAAGGGAGGCACCACAGCTATAAATACCCAGGGGAGGGCCCCTGAAAGCCCGGGAAACTATTAAACCCCTAATTGGTGCACTCCTTCCCCCCCACCCATGGGACATACCACTATAGTTACCAACAAGTTTTTACAGGTGGGGGAGGGGGCTAAAAACCTTGCCTGTATATTTCTTAACCCCTTAACTGCTCACCAGTCAGGGGGAAAGCTAGTTATGCACAGCTTGCCCCTCCAGACTGTTGAGACCCAATTAGCTCCTAGCAGGCTATAACTACCCCTCCCCCTTACTACAATAAATAATTAAATAATAACTGACACAACAACAATTCAACTTTTTTATGGGTGGGGATCGGCCACAGCTTTATTTATAAAATTACTTATATAAATAACAATTTAACTGTAACAAAGACACCGATTGGCTTCTTGCCAACCCGAGAGGTGCTGCCACACTGTCCTGTGTGGAGGTCTACCCCGGGTTGACCCCGCTTTCACCGTCTTCTTACCGCCAAGCTGTGACTTACAATAAACAGAGATACAAAAAGGGAGGGAGGGAGGGCAAAACTCCGGGTCCTGGGCAGATTGAGGGGGGAAGGGAGGCACCACAGCTATAAATACTCAGGGGAGGGCCCCTGAAAGCCCGGGAAACTATTAAACCCCTAATTGGTGCACTCCTTCCCCCCCACCCATGGGACATACCACTATAGTTACCAACAAGTTTTTACAGGTGGGGGAGGGGGCTAAAAACCTTGCCTGTATATTTCTTAACCCCTTAACTGCTCACCAGTCAGGGGGAAAGCTAGTTATGCACAGCTTGCCCCTCCAGACTGTTGAGACCCAATTAGCTCCTAGCAGGCTATAACTACCCCTCCCCCTTACTACAATAAATAATTAAATAATAACTGACACAACAACAATTCAACTTTTTTTATGGGTGGGGATCGTCCACAGCTTTATTTATAAAATTACTTATATAAATAACAATTTAACTTTAACAAAGACACCGATTGGCTACTTGCCAACCCGAGAGGTGCTGCCACACTGTCCTGTGTGGAGGTCTACCCCGGGTTGACCCCGCTTTCACCGTCTTCTTACCACCAAGCTGTGACTTACAATAAACAGAGATACAAAAAGGGAGGGAGGGAGGGCAAAACTCCGGGTCCTGGGCAGATTGAGGGGGGAAGGGAGGCACCATAGCTATAAATACCCAGGGGAGGGCCCCTGAAAGCCCGGGAAACTATTAAACCCCTAATTGGTGCACTCCTTCCCCCCCACCCATGGGACATACCACTATAGTTACCAACAAGTTTTTACAGGTGGGGGAGGGGGCTAAAAACCTTGCCTGTATATTTCTTAACCCCTTAACTGCTCACCAGTCAGGGGGAAAGCTAGTTATGCACAGCTTGCCCCTCCAGACTGTTGAGACCCAATTAGCTCCTAGCAGGCTATAACTACCCCTCCCCCTTACTACAATAAATAATTAAATAATAACTGACACAACAACAATTCAACTTTTTTATGGGTGGGGATCGGCCACAGCTTTATTTATAAAATTACTTATATAAATAACAATTTAACTGTAACAAAGACACCGATTGGCTTCTTGCCAACCCGAGAGGTGCTGCCACACTGTCCTGTGTGGAGGTCTACCCCGGGTTGACCCCGCTTTCACCGTCTTCTTACCGCCAAGCTGTGACTTACAATAAACAGAGATACAAAAAGGGAGGGAGGGAGGGCAAAACTCCGGGTCCTGGGCAGATTGAGGGGGGAAGGGAGGCACCACAGCTATAAATACTCAGGGGAGGGCCCCTGAAAGCCCGGGAAACTATTAAACCCCTAATTGGTGCACTCCTTCCCCCCCACCCATGGGACATACCACTATAGTTACCAACAAGTTTTTACAGGTGGGGGAGGGGGCTAAAAACCTTGCCTGTATATTTCTTAACCCCTTAACTGCTCACCAGTCAGGGGGAAAGCTAGTTATGCACAGCTTGCCCCTCCAGACTGTTGAGACCCAATTAGCTCCTAGCAGGCTATAACTACCCCTCCCCCTTACTACAATAAATAATTAAATAATAACTGACACAACAACAATTCAACTTTTTTTATGGGTGGGGATCGTCCACAGCTTTATTTATAAAATTACTTATATAAATAACAATTTAACTTTAACAAAGACACCGATTGGCTTCTTGCCAACCCGAGAGGTGCTGCCACACTGTCCTGTGTGGAGGTCTACCCCGGGTTGACCCCGCTTTCACCGTCTTCTTACCGCCAAGCTGTGACTTACAATAAACAGAGATACAAAAAGGGAGGGAGGGAGGGCAAAACTCCGGGTCCTGGGCAGATTGAGGGGGGAAGGGAGGCACCACAGCTATAAATACTCAGGGGAGGGCCCCTGAAAGCCCGGGAAACTATTAAACCCCTAATTGGTGCACTCCTTCCCCCCCACCCATGGGACATACCACTATAGTTACCAACAAGTTTTTACAGGTGGGGGAGGGGGCTAAAAACCTTGCCTGTATATTTCTTAACCCCTTAACTGCTCACCAGTCAGGGGGAAAGCTAGTTATGCACAGCTTGCCCCTCCAGACTGTTGAGACCCAATTAGCTCCTAGCAGGCTATAACTACCCCTCCCCCTTACTACAATAAATAATTAAATAATAACTGACACAACAACAATTCAACTTTTTTATGGGTGGGGATCGGCCACAGCTTTATTTATAAAATTACTTATATAAATAACAATTTAACTGTAACAAAGACACCGATTGGCTTCTTGCCAACCCGAGAGGTGCTGCCACACTGTCCTGTGTGGAGGTCTACCCCGGGTTGACCCCGCTTTCACCGTCTTCTTACCGCCACGGAGTAGACAAGTTAGCCCTACACTGGGCTCCAACCCCCACCCAAGAGATACTGGATAGCCAACACCAGGGGCCACCTCAGCCCCCCCGGACACACCCAACACATTTCCTCTCCAGGAAATCCGCTCAACACATTTCCTCTCCAGGAAATCCGCCCAACACATTTCCTCTCCAGGAAAACCGAGGTACCTGCCGCCAGGGCCCATTACTTATATGAATTTGTATTCATTCATTTTATTTATTAATCTTTTTTTTTTTTTTTTCTAACTTGTGCGAACACATCTCTCAGACTCGCCCATACACTGAAGAGAGCCACAGCACTCGCACCACCTTGCGGAAAAACGCTCGCAAAACATAACACATATGGGAAACATCAAACTGGGCGAAAATAGCAAAGCAACAAGAAGATCGCCAGCGCCCCCCGCGCTGTGCTACCCTCTCCGGAAACCAAGCCATCTCCGCCGGCCCAGATACAAAAGAGGGCGAATCTCAAACTCACAACACCCCATCCTATCAAAGAAAAGCAAAACCCAAAACAGACAAAAAAGTCGAAACTGAATAATCGGGGGGCGGGGAGCAAAAAAGAAAAAAGGGGGGGGGGGCGCCCCACAGCCGCCCCATCAAGCAATAGGAGGACAACCCGAAAAAACAGTAATTCGCTATCACCCATGCAGCACAAGCTGCGCTACCTGGATCGCCGAAGCAGTCTCGGACAAAAAAGGGGGCCTTTAATTTTTTTTGTTTATTTATTTTACTGTTTCGCGAATTGCACAAAATAGGCACCCAAAAAACAGAAACCCCAGTCCCAGATGAGAAGAAAGGAAGTGCCCCATCCACGTAGCCCCGAAAAAGCCAGTGCAAACCTCGGAAGAGCAAAAGGACGCAAAAGCGACAACCAAAAATCCGACCCGCAGCTGCCACCAAGTGACCCAAAACTGATAGGAAAAACCGGTCGCCGACAGCAAGGCCACCCACTCGCGGTCCCAGACCCTAGGTACACACCAACATCCCACCAACCTCAAAGTAGAAAAGAAAAAATTACCCCCCGCCATGCGCCAACCGCACCCCACTGGGTCGCAGCACAGTGGGAAAGCCACCCACCTGTTTTTTCCTTTTTTTTTTTTTTTTTTAGAATAGAAGGTGATTCACATGAACAGGTGAAGATACCCGGCGTCATGTACTAAGAATGTTATTTGGATGCACAGAGAACACAGCCCAAATCTCGAACCTCCTTGGAGAGGTGACACCGCAGTTAACTGACGTCATCACATCCTATGAAAACGAAATAGGAATAAACATCAGAGCCTGTAAGGTTACTACAAAGGGCATTCCAGGTACGAAAAACAAATCCCCTATCCACAGACACATTTGAAACCTCCGGGACCCACCTCCACTGTAGACATCCCGGTCTCCACACCACCAACCACTCGCAAACGCCTTACCGTGAGTGTGACCAAGCCGCAGGAGCCACCAAAGCGGACCAAGAAATACACACCACACTCCACGATGCAAACCTTCCGACTCCGCCCGAGGGAGCAACCTCCGGAACCACTGCCAGAGAAAAACGGGACAAAGCGTCAACACCCAATACCAACCCCAGGGAGCACAGCCCCAAAATAAATCGTAACTCCAAACAGCGAAGCACTAGGCGCAACAAGCAGAACACAGGAAGAAATCCGCAAGAGTAATATCAGTGACAACTCCCCGAATGTCAGACCGACAACACGCCACGATCACTCAAAGCACCCCAGAAAAGAAGAAAAGTAACACCAAATTAGAGCGCTACCAAGTGCAGGGGCCAAGCCAACCCACATAGTATCGTTACAAGTCCAGAACATGAGCTGCCGAAGCAAGCACCCAAAGTCCCACAACCAATACCAAGGCAAAAGCGCAAACAAAACCCAAGCATGGCAGAAACCCACTGACTACCAAGACAAAGGGCTAAACCACCCAGCAGCACCACTGGGAAACCAAACCACACCAACAACCAACCAAACCAGCCACATCCGGAAACAGAGCGAGCTTCCCGTGAGCTGCAACGGGGGACAGAAAGCAGGCCTGTCCACTGCACAACATATGAAAAAATCCCAACCAGCCGAAACGTCAGCCCTTAGCGCACCCGGGGCACATATGCGGGGGCACAGATACCACAAACTCCGCCCGGAACCATATTCCACGTGGAACAATCAGGAAACCAGCAAGGACCGTAACCGGGGCACCTAGCGAGCCCCGAAGAAACCAAAACAGAGAAAACGCAATCACACCCTGACCACAGGAAAGCAGCAGACCAACGCCAACGCGGCATGCGGAACCCATGCTAATCTACTCAGTATTGTTCCAATTTTAACATATGTGCTGCCGAAGCGAGCACCAACTATGGAACGCTTCACAATTTGCGTGTCAGCCTTGCAACAACAAACCACACCCCCACAAGCGCAGAGAACAGGAGAATCACCCTCCGGAATACAACCACGAACAGAAGAACTCACAAGGCAAGGCAAACAGAGACTCAAGCGAACCTACCCCCGGAGACTCAAGCGAAACCTACCCACCGACCACATCAGCTAAAGCACCCAAAACGACATACAGAAGTCCCATGCCTACCAGAGATTGGGAAAATACGGAGAGATAAACCAAACAAAGGGGGAGAAAACCAAAAGAAACAAAACCGTAACTGGGTGGCACCCACCGAATCAGGATAAGGAACAAGCCTCAAGAGCCAAGTCTGCCAAACCCCGGCCACCCAGAGCATAAGGCCAAAAGAGCACTCACCCAAGCGCGCACCGCAGAAAACGATACCCTACCAAAGCACCCTGCCAAGAAGAGACGTACCCAACTCCCAACCAGAGACCAAACTCAACATACACACAGAAACAAAAGGATGAACACTGCACAGAATTCAGCCATAAGCACACTAACCGGGGAAGGCGCCAAGCCCCGCATCAGAACACTCACCAATTCCAGAAGATGGAGAAGCCAACAGCTGGAAGAACCACTTCACCACCGCCGCAGGCGTGGGGGACATTGGAGAGGCAGGAGGAAGAAGGACAGCAGCGGCAGCAGGGGGGGGGGTTTGGGAACACGGGGCGGAGAGGTGATAGGGGGGTGCAGACGCAGTGGGGTGGGGTAAGGGGAGAGGTGCCAGCGTGGGCGGGGTGAGAAGCTGGGTAAATGAGAGGGGACGATATGAAAGCTCAAATAGTTTGCGCCGTAATACAAAGTATCCCGCAGTACCCTTGCCATTTTCTCTGATTTTTTTTTTTTTGTGTGTGAACGCCGTTTATTAATACATACGGTAGAAAAATTGATCGAATATGCTAAACAGAAATGTCATATGTGTATTAAATTACCAATATTATTTATTATGTATTTCACATGTATAGTGAAATTTTATATTTATTTATTTCTTTTAATTAAAAATGATTTTATTTGATTTATTCATTTATTCACATTCGCGTGCACGCCATAGACGGAACACTTCAAACGACAACATATTGTTATAACCCAGACATGCACGCATGCGGAGATACCACATACGTGCATGTCTGCAACACACAGAATTTTTTTTTTTTAGTTATACATATATACATACATACATACACATATACACACTGTTATTTCTTTTTTTATTGATTTAAAAAAATTATTGATTTATTTTTATTTTTTTATTTATTCATTTATATATATATATATATATATATATATATATATATATATATATATATTTTTTTTTTTTTTTTTTTGGGATGGGGAAAAGGGGGCAAACCAAACTTATATTATTGAAGGGTTAAATGACCTTTATCGACTTAACTTTTTTATTTTTTTTTGCAATGTTATAGCTCCATAGGAGCCATAACCCTGCACACACTGCTCCTAACACTGATCACTTGCCATGTATTAACGATTGATTGCTCAAGCCTGAATTTCAGGCTTTGAGCAATCAATCAATGAGCGGACGCGCAGGAGGCAGGTAAGTGACCCTCCTGCTGCGTCCCAGCTGATCGGGACATCGCGATTAGATCGCGATTGTCCCGATCAGCCCGACTGAGCAGCCGGGATGCTCGAAATCACACCTTCAGACGCGGCGATGAACTTAGATCACCGCGTCTAAAGATGTAATGCCGGACAACTGCCCGATCGGCGATGTCCGGCATAGCATGGGTCCTGGTTGCTAAGAGCAACCGGGACCCACGGATACAATGCGCTCACCTTGTGAGCGCGCATTATATCTGAAGGAGCGCAAATGGACATTAATAAGCGTCCATTTGCGCATAAGAAGTTAAAACAGCAGCAGCCCCCCAGGGGCCGCTGCCTCCAGAGCCAGAGGGGAACAGGGGGGGGGGGGGGAAGGAGGGGACCGCAAAGAGGAAAAAGAAACGGAGGGGACAAGGAGGGGGACGGGGGGGGGGACAGGGAAAACAGCAGAGCATGCTCATAAGGAGCACGCCCTGATGGAAGCATACAGGCACAGGCAGGGGAGAGGGCTTTGGCCACGGGCAGGGAAGAGGGCAAAAGGAACGGGCGGGACAGGGCTCACAGGGGCTATAGTGGTTAGGAGAGCAGGACTGTGAGAGGTCCGCCAGCCTCCCGAACCCGCCTCGGGTGCAACAGGAGGGGAGGCCAGCTCAGCCATAAGGGAGCATGCCAGCCCTCACCCTCCTGCTCCATCCAGGCCACAAATAAAAGGAAGACACATACCAGCCAGCAGTCAAAACTCCGGGTCCTGAGCAGATTGAGGGGGGAAGGGAGGCACCACAGCTATAAATACCCAGGGGAGGGCCCCTGAAAGCTATTAAACCCCTAATTGGTGCACTCCTTCCCCCCCACCCATGGGACATACCACTATAGTTAACAACAAGTTTTTACAGGCGGGGGAGGGGGCTAAAAACCTTGCCTGTATATTTCTTAACCCCTTAACTGCTCACCAGTCAGGGGGCAAGCTAGTTATGCACAGCTTGCCCCTCCAATAAAACCTGTATAACCCCTTTAAGGTTTGAACATTGAATACAAACAGAATATTAGTTGTCATGTGATCTCTTCCCAAATCTTCTTTACCTAACAGTTTGGTCTAATTTTAGTAAAAATAATGTGTTGATTTTTCATATTTGCAAATGTTGACTTTGGTGGAAACAATATAGGTTTTGTTTTAGTTTTAATTGGTTGACTAAAATGTTGATTTTAGTTATAGTTTTAGTTATCATACACTGATACAGAATCTTGCCAGAGGCGCAAGAGTCAATAGGTACGCCTCTACCTCTAAATAATACAGCACTGTTTTTTGTTTTTTTTTAAATAATAGGGCTAACCCAAATGCCAATTTTTACTGTCACACCATGAGGTGTCCCCAGTCATGGCTGCAGCACAAGGGCAAATGCTCAAAGATTACAGCAGCACTCTGCTAAAACACGTGAAAACGAAATTTAGGAAACATTTTGAACTGATATACTGCTGTATTTTTCTATACATGCAAAAGGAGGTTCTTAGCACACATTTTGATCAAACTATGCACTCTTCTCATCTGTCGGAGGTTGGTTTCGATTACACCAAATGAATGTATCAGCAGAAAATGACCTATTGTTCAAATAATGTTTTTATGTTAAACATCTTTTTTTTTATAATTTTTCTCATTTATGTAATTTTTCTAATTTTCCATTTTGTTTACTATATTTTAAATTAATCCTGAAATCTCCATGTTTACAAGTTTCCATTTTGGCTGCTAGGCCTAAAGCTAAGCTGACATTTCCTATTCTGTCTGTGGTGATAAGGAGGAGGCTGCTGGAAAGTGATCTGTACAGCATTACAGTGAAAGGTGAAAAGATAACACAACATTTACAACAGCTGACGATCAAATGGCTCTGCTCCACATGTATGCCCTAAACATAGAGCATCGGGTGCAGCGCAGGAGGCTCGTGATGTCACGGCCACACCCTGCTTGTGATGTCATGGTCATACCCCCTCAATGCAAGTCTATGGGAGGGGGCGTGACAGCCGCCACCCCCCCTCCCATAGACTTGCATTGAGGGGGCGTGGCCGTGATGTCACGAGTGGGGCGTGGCCGTGATGTCACAAGCCTCCGCTCCGCATCGCCAGTCATCCGGCATGGAGCAAAGTTTGTCTGGGGTGCCACAGCCGAGATCGCGGTGATCCCCAGCGGCGGGACCCCCACGATCAGACATCTTATCCCCTATCCTTTGGATAGAAGATAAGATGTCTAAGGGCAGAGTACTCCTTTAATGTCTAACATTTGTATAGCTAGAAGTTAACAATCGCAGGCTATTCCTATACACTTGATAATGGTCAGTGACTGTCTGACTAACATTATTAAGGATAACAAAGCCCAGTTTGAGGAGATATGGCAGCCTTTGTTGTCTATAGATAAGTTAACATGATAATACAGAGTGATCATGAACCTTTGGAATTTTGTGTTTGCCCTTCCCCCGGTTTGTCTTGTTTTCCCACTTGTGTCTTGTCTGTCGGTTTCTTTGTAGGTCAGGGGCAGGGTGCCTCTCTTTTCTTTTTATTTCTTTAGTAAGGTAATTGGTAAGTCTGGACACAACTTGTTGGTTGTTGAGGTGGACATCTCTATAGTAAGTTGGTGGAAGTTATGTGAGGATGTGATTGCTGTTTTACCCTTTTCATACTATGCAATATGTTGTATTCTGTTTGAGTTTACGCTCAATCTTTGTTCCTTCATAATATTCAGTTTTACTTATATATTTATTTTTATTATTATCTTTTCATTATTACTTATTTTCATTATTTCCCCGCACTGCTATGCACGGCTATATCTGTAGTCAGCTTCGCAACTGACCCTCCTGCCTGCGCAGTTGCTCCGTACATCAGTGCTACTGCTTACACTCACATTTTTGTTGTCTGCCTTTCTGAATTACTACTGTATATAACTATTTTCTTATTGACATCAGGCAGCAGCAGAGAACGGTGCTGGAGCAAAAGTGTCAGCACCGAGTGATTGAACAACCTAATGTCAGAGTGGCGTGCGGCACCTTGTGTCCAGTTTTCTTACAGGAGGATGGCAATACAATGGTAAGGCTGCATTCACATAATGTTTTGTAGTTTTGGTGACTGGATCCGACTGGGAAATGTGAAAACCAAGTGCTCCCTTATCCCAGCCGGACCCAGCCCATATCTCATTTGTTTGAATCAGAAAGTGACTCCAGTAAGCTCATTTTTGCCCCACATAGGGTTTTCTGGCCGGACTGAAAAAATATAGCATACCACTGTTTTCAGTCCGGTCAGAAAAACGGATACGGGGAAAAAAATGAGCTTACTGGAGTCACTTTCTGCCTCTGGTCTGCTGATTCAAATTAATGAGATATAGGCCGGGTCCGGCTGGGATACGGGAGCACTTGGTTTTCACATTTCCCAGCTGGATCCGGTCACCATAACTACAAAACGTTATGTGAATGTAGCCTTATTGTGATTACAGGCATTGGAACAGCAGGAACAGCGGCACTAACATATATAGAATCTTTTCTTGCAACAATTTATTGTATCATTCAGCAGTTTTGGCAGCTTCTTTGGAACATTGCTTCATTTCAAGTCTTATGGTTTTTCTTTTCAGCTACTTAAACTTAACAGATTTATGAAATACAAAACCTTTTTTACTATTGGATCATTATTTGAATATTTGCTATTATTGCTATGATTTTTTATTTAGTGCTGTATAATTTATGGGTTATATAGACTACTTTTATTGATTTATATTTATAGGTGTGAATTGCCCCCACAAGGGCCCTGTGGAGTTCAATTTTCTTTTTGTGTAGTTTGGGTATTTTTTTTTTTTATAAATGTTTGTCCATTTAATGCTAGAGCCACATTAGTGTTTATTCTTTGTATATTCTTTTCCCATCTAGGGTATTGGTGGACTATTTATGAGCTCGGATTCCAGGCAGGGATTGAGCCTTATTCATTTGTCTTCTTTTTGGATGTACTGTATTAGTTTAGGTGGTGTAAATGTATTTATAAACTCCAGCTTTTAAAAACATTGGGGGAGATTTATTAAACATTGTGCAGAGGAAAAATTGCCCAGTTGCCCATAGCAACCAATATAATTGCTGCTTTCATTTTTCAGAGGTCTCTTTAAAAATTAAAGAAACGATCTGATTGGTTGCTATGGGCAACTGGGCAACTTTTCTCTGCACATGTTTTGATAAATCTCCCCCATTTTCCCTACTTAGAGGTTGGACATCCCACGATCTTTGGAACGAGGCTCCCTGCTGCATTACATGTATTCTCTGTGGGAGCACTAGAAAAACAGGAGTGGTGTACTGGGGTATCTCTCTCACCGATAAAGAATTCATGGAGTGTGTACTGACCCCCCCCCCCCCCCCAAATCTCCATACAGTTGGGAGATTCAGTGACACATTCAGTGACACATAGCTAGCATAGATTTATTGCCGCTATGTACTTACTGTCAGGTCTATGCTACATCTCCCCACTACTCTGGCAACATTTCATCTTCCACACAACACCTTTTTGCATTGTCCATTAGAGGTACAGGTCAAAGGACACTTCAAGGTACTTTAGGCATAGATAATATATATGTTTTTTTATACATATTCACAATTAAAGTGAACCTGTCATCACTTTCATGCTGCCTGAACCACAAGTCATTCTGCCTCCCCCGCCGGTCCTGATTTATTAATATACCCAAACAGGAAAAGACCTATCAATCAAGGCCAACGGGGGAGGCATTGACCACCAGGAACCACCCCAATTACTTGTGGTTCAGGCAGCATGAAAGTGATAACAGGCTCCCTTTAGGGCTAATTAAAGCATGTGTAATCTCTAATTTACAACAAAATAAAATCTAACAACATGAAATATAACATTTTTCAGGATATTTCTTCTGCTGAAATATACACTGCTCAAAAAATTTAAGGGAACACTTAAACAACACAATATAACACCAAGTCAATCACACTTCTGTAAAATCACACTGTCCACTCAAAGCAACACTGATTGATAATCAATTTCACATGCTGTTGTGCAAATGGGAGGCCATCATATGTCGATTTGATCATATGTCGGGGCCATCGCATGTCGGGGGGTTACTGTACTTATTTAAAACAGAACAAAGGAATACAACAAAAATAGAGAAACAGAAACATAGCTGCACATCCACAATTTGTATTTTGATCTATATGTTTCTTAGCATAATTTCAAAAACTAACAGGTTGTTACTACAGTGATCCTCCAACATACGATGGCCCCAACATACGATCGTTTCAACATACAATGGCCTCTCAGAGGCCATCGTACGTTAAAAGCAGCATCAACATACGATGATTCTGTGTGTTGGGGCTATCACAAAAACGGCTATCCGGAAGCACTGACTGCTTCAGCTGCCACCGGATAGCCGTTTAATATGCCCCATGTGCCCCGCTCAATGATATTTACATGTCCCCGCCGCTCCGGCCCATCAGTTCGCTGCTCTTCTGCTTCCGCTGCGCTGCGCTGTTGCGTTCCTTCGCCATCATCCCTTCGCCGCTCAAGCCACCCTGTCATCCAGTAGTGGTGGCGTGAGTGGCGACGTGATGATGGCGAGAGGGCGACAGCACAGGGCCGACGTAGTGATATGGCAGCAGAGGAGCACTGACAGGCCGGAGCTGCTGGCACATGAGTATCATTGAGCATCTCTCGGTGTGCCTCCATGTATAGTGTCAGTTTGGTTTCAACATACGATGGTCTGCCTGAAACCAATTACCATAGTATTTTGAGGGACCACTGTATACATTTTGATCAAAAAGTATAAGCCCACTCGCCACGTCAAGGCCACCTAGTCAGAGTGGGTTCCTAACCTAACCTCTGGCAGGAAGCACGATAGGTGTTCACATTGGTGTGGTGCTCTCCGGTGGTCATTGTTACTGTGGTGCTTTGTCTGCGGAGTTGCCAGGGGCTTGGTCTGGCAGCAGTGGGACTGCCTGGCCACTGGGTCATTCCACCTGTGGGCTTGGTGTCGCGGTGGCAGTGGTTGCCGCCCGACGCTACGCCAGTGTTAGGTTAGGGACCCACTAAAGCGGTCACTTTCTCTTTTATTTTTCAAACTCTTCACTTGTTGCACAAGATTCTACATTTACTCATCTTATATGTAAATAAGCTTCTTATAAACCCTCTGAACAGTCTCAGTCCTGTATCTAATTTTCATGCTAAGCCAAATACATTCACGACTGCCATCTGTGCTTTGTGCATAATCCATAATGAATTTTTTAAACCAAAAATCCAGTGCGGATTAATTCTAGAATATATCATAAATCTTTAACATATTCTAGGATTAGCCAATTGTGTTACTTTAGCCAGTTAGGCAGCACATGATGTGAATCTCTCGTTTAACTACACCTAAAGGATGTGATATTGGATTGAGATCTGGTGACTGTGGGGGCCATTGAAATCCAGTGACCCCTTTGTCATGTATGAGATGATGTCATGTGACATGGTGTATTATCCTGCTGGACGTATCCATCAGAAGATGGGTCCATTGTGGCCATAAAGGGATGGACAAGATCAGCAACACTACTCAGGTAGGCTGTTGTGTTTAAACCATGCTCAATTGGTATTAAAGAGCCCACAGTGTGCCAAGGCAGGATGGATCCATACTTTAATGTTTATGCTAAATTCTGACCCTGCCATCTGAATGTCGCAGTTGGAATCGAGACTCATCAGACCAGGCTCCATTGTACAATTTTGGTGAGCCGGTGCAGTTTCCCGTTCTTAGCTTAAAGGAGTGACACTCAACGTGGCCTTCTGCTGCTTAGTCCATCTGCTTCAAGGTTGGACATGTTGTGCATTTAGAGATGGTATTTTGCAGACCTTGGCTGTAACAAGTGGAAATTTGAATAACTGTTGCCTTTCTGTTTCTTTCATGTTGAACCAGTCTGCTCATTCTCCTTCAACATCAACAAGGCATTTTCGTCCACACAAGTGTCGCTAACTGGATATTTTCTCTGTAAACCCTAGAGACGGTTGTGTGTGAAAATCCCAGTAGATCAGCAGTTCCTGAAATACTCAGACCAGCCTGTCTTGCACCAACAACCATTACACATTAAACATTACTTAAATACCCTTTGTTCCCCTTTTTTTTTTTTACTTGAGCAAGTTGTCTGGACAACATATACATGCCAAAATGCATTGAGTTGCTGCCATGTGATTATCTGATTACCTATTAGTGTTAACAAGCAATTGAACAGGTGTAACTAATAAATGGACAGTGGGGGAGATTTATCAAAACTTGTGTAGAGGAAGAAGAGTGGTGAAGTAAATTCAAATGGATTTCTTGGCATTTCCACTGAAAGGTGTGTTATGTACAAACGTGACCATATACAACTTGGGCAAATGTACAAAGATCACAGAGAAGCCCAACTTACAATGTCATAATAATGTCTACTAATTAATGCGGCACAAATATTACTGCTACAATGTGTCATATGTCGTATTTTAAGAAAATAATAAAAAGGAAAAAGAAAATGAAGAAGATAAACAAAAACACCTGCACAAACATCATTACCAAAAACCACATTTAATATGTTCTTAGCAACCTAATAAAATAAAATACAACCATCTGACAAATTTTGGCTCAGAAAAGACTGCTGATCTCAAACAGTGTCACAGTTAAATGCAGAGTCAAAGTTGTAGCATTTTTTTTTTTTTTTTTTAAACCTCCTGTAAATATTTTTCCATCAAAAAGCCACTTAAAAAGGTATGGCCGCCAGTTTTTTTTTTTGTTTATTTATTTTATTTTTTAACTCCACCACAAATACTTTTAAAAATATAACAGATTTGCAACTGGTCTTAATCCTTAATGTAACATTTTCTAACATTTGTCTTCTGCAGCTTGCATATTTTAAAATACAGTACAAGCTGCTGAGTGCCGTATAGTGCTCTGTTTTGTTTATTAAATTATTTTTTAGGTTTTATCTTTAATAGCATTCAGGAGTGAAAGCGGATGGCTGCACATGGCAGAATTTGTGCGGACATTCCACGCGTTTGCCCAATACGGTGGCGCTGATACCGATCGGAAATGTGCCATTTCCTTGCGATGTCCACAGAAAGAATAGACATGACTATTCATTCTGCAGATGCCGGAATTTGAATTTCAGCGGCAGAAACATCTGGCGCGTAAATTCGGCAGTGTGAACAGTGCAATCAATGGGACTCTGTTGCAGCACAATATCCGGCGCAGAATATTCTATGCAAATTCCGCAGTGTAAATTAAAAACAATTGCACATGTTTTATTTATGAAAGTACATATAGTCATGGCCGTAAATGTTGGCACCCCTGAAATTTTTCAAGAAAATTAAGTATTTCTCACAGAAAAGCATTGCAGTAACAAAAGTATTTGCTATACACATGTTTATACACATGTATTTGTGTGTATCGGAACTAAACCAAAAAAGGGAGGAAAAAAAGCTAATTGGACATAATGTCACACCAAACTCCAAAAATGGGCTGGACAAAATTATTGGCACCCTTTCAAAATTGTGGTTAATAAGATTGTTTCAAGCATGTGATGCGCCTTTGAACTCACCTGGGGCAAGTAACAGGTGTGGGCAATAGAAAAATCACACCTCAAAGCAGATAAAAAGGAGAGAAGTTCCCTTACTCTTTGCATTGTGTGTCTGTGTGTGCCACACTAAGCATGGGCAACAGAAAGATTAGAAGAGAATTGTCTGATGACCCGAGAACCAAAATTGTGGAAAAATATCATCAATCTCAAGATTACAAGTCCACTCCAGAGATCTAGATTTGCCTTTGTCCACAGTGTGCAACATTATCAAGAAGTTTGCAACCTATGGCAATGTAGCTAATCTCCCTGGGCGTGGACGGAAGAGAAAAATTGATGAATGGTGTTGACGCTGGTTAGTCCAGTTGGTGGATAAGCAGCCCCAAACAAGTTCCAAAGATATTCAAGCTGTCCTGCAGGCTCAGGGAGCATCAGTGTCAGCGTGAACTATCCGTCGACATTTAAATGAAATGAAACACTATGGCAGGAGACCCAGGAGGACCCCACTGCTGACACAGAGACATAAAAAAGCAAGACTACATTTTGCCAAAATGAACTTGAGTAAGCAAAAATCCTTCTGGGAAAATGTCTTGTGGACAGATGAGACCAAGATAGAGCTTTTTGGTAAAGCACATAATTCTACTGTTTACTGAAAACAGAATGGGGTCTACAAAGAAAAGAGCACAGTACCTACAATGAAATATGGTGGAGGTTCAATGATGTTTTGGGGTTGTTTTTCTGCCTCTGGCACTGGGTGCCTTGAATGTGTACAAGGCATCATGAAATCTGAGGATTACCAATGGATTTTGGGTCAGACTGTACAGCCCAGTGTCAGAAAGCTGGGTTGGTGTCAGAGATCTTGGGTCTTCCAGCAGGACAATGACCCCAAACATACGTATAAAAGCACCCAGAAATAGATGACAACAAAGCGCTGGAGAGTTCTGAAGTGGCCAGCAATGAGTCCAGATCTAAATCCCATTGAACACCTGTGGAGAGATCTTAAAATTGCTGTTGGGAAAAGGCGCCCCTCCAATAAGAGAGACCTGGAGCAGTTTGCGGAGGAAGAGGGGTCCAACATTCCGGCTGAGAGGTGTAAGAAGCTTATTGATGGTTATAGGAAGCGACTGAATAAGGGAATAAACATGTATAGCAAAACACGTGTTACTGCAATCATTTTCTGTGAGAAATACTTCATTTTCTTGAAAAATTTCAGGGGTGCCAACATTTACGGCCATGACTGTACAATACAATAAAAAAAAGTTCTAAGAAGTCCAAACCTTTAAGTTTATTGGTGTTGCAAATGAATAATACAGGTGTATAGTATATGTAAACTTTACGTGGCCTATGTCTCACCGAATAGACTGTTTTTAACGGATAAAGAGATTTCAAAAAGCAAAAAAAAAGCATTACTAATCTGCACAGGTACTTAGAATTCCTATGATATTAGCTCTTTATATAACTTGTGTTGAGAGCTGCACAGTATATCAATTTTCATTTTATATATGTTGTTCTTTTGTTTACCTACATCAATGTTTTCCAAACACTGTGTCTCCAGCTGTTGCAAAACTACAACTCCCAGCATGCCCGGACAGCCAAAGGCTGGGAGTTGTAGTTTTGCAACAGCTGGAGACATACTGTTTGGAATTCATTAGCCTAAACCATTAAAAGGGAACAAGGGTTCTGCTAAGCCCTTGATTTTTAACCCCTGTCTTCCATGGCAGGCCTACCCAAGACCACTCCTACAATTTGAGGTTATAATCTTTTTTCTGTATCATTAGGGTATGCACCTTTATACTTTGAACTTTATTATTATTACTTTTATTGGGTTGTATTGGTGCTGTAAACTACTAATACAGATAAGAGCTCGTTCACACTGCCATTTTGCTTTGGTAAATGGAGCTCTGTCAATTACGATAAAATACCGAATCCCCAACGTATCCAATTCAAGTCAATTGGATTCGTCAGGACCTGGTGGTGTCAGCTGACCCCAGAAGGGTCAGAGCACAACAGCAGTGTGAACTTAGCCTAAGAAATATAATCCCTCTAAAGTGGAGCCAATCTACAGTAATTCCCCAAAACCAAATCTACAGTAATTCCCCAAATCCAAATCACAGAAATTTTCCTTGCAGACATTGCCCCTGTGAACATAGCCTAAGGGTACATTCACACGAGCGGACCCACAGCGTATTTTTCACGCTACAGATCCGCCACTGAAGGACCCCTGCATGGTGGCTTTACATGTGTATGCTCAGAGCAGCAATACACCGCTATGAGCAGACACACTGCGATGTGTGAGTCGCAGAGCGCATGCGCAGTATACCCGCACATCGCGGCAGCTCTCAGCCTAGATCATGGAGTAAGGGGAGCAGCCGCGATGTGTGCGAGTACACCGCGCATGCACGGCAACTCACATCGCAGTGTGTCTGCTCGTAGCGGCGTGTTGCCGCTCCGAGCAGGCACATGTAAAGCCACCATGCAGGGGTCCTTCAGCGGCGGATCTGCACTGTAAAATACGCTGTGGGTCCGCTCTTGTGAACGTACCCTAAGGCAGTGTTTCCAAACCAGCGTGTCCTTGGAATCGGAACAGCAGCAGGAAGACCTGTCGCTTTAACAAAAGTCATGGACTCATTGTTTTACTATGCAAAGATACGTACCCACCATATGTAAAAATAGCGCATTATAGAACTTTATTTTTTTTTAGATAGCACCAGGTCCATTAGAGTCCGTGGCTGTGTTTCCCAACCAGTGTGCCTCCAGCTGTTGCAAAACTACAACTCCCAGCATGCGCAGACAGCTTTTGACAAGAGTTTATATTTATGACAATAAATAAAAGGAGGTCTGAGAACAATGCATCTCTCCATGAAATATAAGCACCTCTATAGGACTAAAGTAACCACCTACCTATATGATTCACTCAACTGTAACTGTACAACACCGATGGAAACAGCAACATTGTTAGAATATGGAAATAAATACAGTTAAAAAAAAAGAATTTACCAAAGAAACTTTTTTTTTTTTTTTTTTTCTGAATCGCAAAGCATATACACACTGTGCTTCATATTTCCTTTTAAATAATGTAAAAAAAAACCATTTAACTACAATGGACCAGGATCTCTGTCTCTGCCTGTGTATGAGCCTCTAAGGCTAGGTTCACACTACGGAATGTAATTCCACTTAGAAATTACAGCATGAACGTTTTAGGTTCCTTTGAACATCACAACATACAGATTGGACCAGTGTTTCCCAAACAGTGTGCCTCCAGCTGTTGCAAAACTACAACTCCCAGCATGCCCAGACAGCCGAAGGCTGTCTGGGCATTCTGGGAGTTATAGTTTGGCAACAGCTGGGGACACACTGTTTGGAATTCACTGACCTAAACCCTTCGACTATGTTCACACGGTGGAATTTCGGTGGCAGATGTTTCTGTAGCAGAAATCCAGATTCCGGAATCCGCAGAAAGAATAGACGTGTATACTCTTTCTGCGGAGTCTGCACGGAAATGCATTGCTGTCTATGAGATGGCGCATCTCCGAGTGGTCCCAGCGCCGGCGTATTCTGCCGGTGTAATTTTTCCATGCATACATTCGCCTGTGTGAACATAGCTTTAAAAGGGAACCAGGGTTATTCAGCAGAGTCCCTGTGCTATCAATGGGATTCCACTGTACAGTGCACATTACAGAATTTCCGCCACCTAAATTATTATCTCTGTTTTTTTTGGTGGAATCCATCTGGAATACATTGGCGTACGGCAATGTATGCATGTTTTCAGCGCTGACCGATTCAGTCGGTTCTGGCTGCACTCGGAATCTAGAGCTAGAATTTTTCTGGCCACAGATTCCACAGCGTGACCCGAGCCTAAAATATCTTTTCCACACATATTACCACAGGCTTAATGGGGAGAAGTTTTCTACAGAAAATCGTTTCCATACTGTAAACCAGACGGGTGCAGTGTGACCGGCAGGCAGTAGATTTGGTCAACGTCCCTGCTGCACCCCAGAATCCGAGGCCAAAATAGTTACGTTACAAAATGATAAACAATAAATATTCTCAAAAATAAGTGTTCTGCTAATACAAAACTGTGTCTAAGCTTTTCAAGCCTTTGTTCATTCATATATAACGGCAGCCGGTTAAGACCGCCAGAAAATACCTGCATCTTGGGTTTGGCAATTAACCAACAACTGCACCAAATGGTTGACTTGGGTTCTTAAAGATGACAAAAAACATATGAGATAGCTGTTTGCCTACAAGATGGATGGATGCACAGGTCAGCTGAGTGTGCATGTTTAAATTTAATTTAATCTCCGGCGAAAAAAACCATAGGATAGGGGATAAGTAGCTGATCGCGGGGGTCTGACCGCTGCGCCCAACCCCCCCCCCCCCCCGCGATCACCGGGATGGGATCCCGCTGCTCAATGAGGAGCGTGTGCTGCAGCCAGCACGCGCTCCGTTCATTCCTTTGGGAGCTCTGAAAAGACCCGAGTACAGCTCTCGGGAATCATCGGCGCTGCTATAGAAATTAATGGAGTGCGTACAGTCTACCGGTAGACGACACGCGCTCCTCACTGAGAGCGCTGGGGTCCCTTCCCGGTGATCACGGGGGTCCCAGCGGTCGGATCCCTCCACGATCAGCTACTAATCTCCTATCCTGTGGATAGGGTATACGTTTTTTTTTTCATCCCGCCGGAGTACTCCTTTAATTTTGGTAGCGGCTTGATGTTTTTGCATTTTAGAATCCAATAAGCCTGACTTCTTCCCACTGTACTTTGTTGTGCTTTGAGTGGTAAAGGGAATATCTGGTCCTTTATAAACAAAGCTTCATAATTTTATAGAAACTAAATGTTCTATAAGTTTGTTTAGGAAATTGTGTTTCTATTTTTCTCATAATTTTCAAGGCCTTTGTCTGCAAATGGTGAATGAAGCCATTCTTGTTTTGGGAAACCTGCTGGGGTATCATTTTTATTACTATACAATTTCTTAAGGGTTTTGCTTTGACTTATTTTTTATTGATGGCCTATCCTCTGGATAGGTCATCAATGTCAGATCCGTAAAGGGCTGACATTCTGCACCACCAACGATCAGCCATGGTGCCCACATACACAAAGAACAGAGCCAGAAGCAGACAGCTCCACACATTGTGTAGTTGCCATGCTGGGGTACTGCAGCTCAGCTCCCATAAATTTCAGTGGAAGCCAAGCCCTCAGTGAGGCCATATTCACACCTCAAAATTTCCGTGCGGAATTTCACTTGTCTATTCACAGGGCGGAATTTCCGCCTCAAATTAAAGCCCATAGACTTCTATGGGATTCCGCACTCCCATTCACACTTCTGAAATTCTGCTTGCGGAATTCCGCAAGCGTAATTTCAGAAGTATGAATGGGAGTGCGGAATCTCATAGAAAACTATTGTCTGTAATTTAAGGCGGAATTCCGCCAGTGGAAATTCCGCCATGTGAATAGACCCTAACATTGAGAGAGCATAAGGGCTCATATGGACTTATTGTATCCTCCTTCGGTTAGCAGCTCAATGGTAGGAAAATTTTAAGAACGCCAGTTTGGAAAGTTGGTTCATTTTATGTTTAGGAAACATCAGTGCAAAATTGTCCACAGCTTTTAAGCTTCCTCAGAACTTGGCGGCATTCCCCTCTCTCAGTTAACCCTCCTCACTTTTCAAAAGTGACCAGACAGGCGAAAAGTCACTAACTCTAGAACAAATAGGTATCATGTGGCCCAGTTGCACAATTGCCCTAAATGAAATTTGTTTCCCGAGAGCAAACACATTGGATAGTACCATTGCAATCTACAGATTGTCTGGATTAAAAGGGGTTATCAAGAAAAACAGAGCTAATTTCTTCAAAAACAGCACCACACCCGTCCTCAGGTTGTGCGTGGTATTACACCTTGGCTCCATTCACTTCAAATCTGCAGCTTCAAATATGTGCAGGATACTGTATGTGTGAATACAACCTAAGGGTAGGGTCACAGGTAACAGATCTGCAGCATATTTCACGCTGCAGATGTGCCATTGACAAACCCTATAGTGTGCCTCCTGCTGTGCTTGCTTTGTTTAATTGTAGCAGCAATCCGCCGCTACGAACAAATACACAGGGACATGTGATTCGCTGTGCGCATGTACAGTGTACTCCAGACATCATGGGAGGGGGAGCGACCGATGTCTGTGAGTACACTGCGCATGTGCACAGAGACTCGCAGATCCCTGTGTGCGCGCGCGCTCTAAGCGTTGGATTGCTGCTACAAGCAGTCAAAGCAGGACACACTCTAGGGGTCGGACATCGACGAATCTGCAGCGTAAAATACATTATGTGTGACCCTACCCTTATGGTCTATTCACACGTACAATATCCTGCGCAAATTTGATGCTGTGTTGAGTCAGTTAGTTTACATTAAAAGCTGCAGCATCAAATCCTCTGCCCAGGATACAGCACATGTGAATACACCCTTAAAGGGGTACTCAGTTCAAAAAATTTTTTTTTTAAATCAACTGGTGCCAGAAAGTTAAACAGATTTGTAAATGACTCCTATTAAAAAAATATTTACCCTTCCAGTACTTATTAGCAGCTATATGATACAGAGGCAATTCTATTCTTTTTTAAATTTCTTTTTTTGTCTTGTCCACAGTGCTCTCTGCTGACACCTCTGTCCGTATCAGGAACTGTCCAGAGCAGGAGAAAATCCTCATAGCAAACCTATGCTGCTCTGGACAGTTCCTGACACGGAGAGAGGTGTCAGCAGAGAGCACTGTGGACAAGACTAAAAAGAAATTTAAAAAGAATAGAATTTCCTCCGTAGCATACAGCTGTTATAAGTACTGGAAGGGTAAAGATTTTTTAAACAAATCTGTTTAACTTTCTGGCACCAGTTCATTTAAAAAAAAAGGTTTTCCACTGGAGTACCCCTTTAAGATATGTTATAGTTTTGTCCCCCAAAATTTTTATATTGCTCAGTTTTATCCTTTGTTGGAGCAGAAGAAGGGGGGAAGAACAGTGGCCGTGAGATATGTCCATGTAGAAAGTTTCACTCCTTAAAGGGGTATTCCAGGCAAAAACTTTTTTATAATATATATATATATATATATATATATATATATATATATATATATATATATATATATATCTATATCAACTGGCTCCGGAAAGTTAAACAGATTTGTAAATTACTTCTATTAACAAATCTTAATCCTTGCAATAGTTAGTAGCTTCTGAAGTTTTCTGTCTAACTGCTCAATGATGATGTCACGTCTCGGGAGCTGTGCATGATGGGAGAATATCCCCATAGGAACTGCACAGCTCCCGGGACGTGAGTCATCAGAAAGCAGTTAGACAGAAAACAGCAACTCAACTTCAGAAGCTAATAACTATTGGAAGGATTAAGATTTTTTAATAGAAGTAATTTACAAATCTGTTTAACTTTCCGGAGCCAGTTGATATATAAAAAAAAAGTTTTCGCCTGGAATACCCCTTTAACCCCTTCCCGCTATTGGACGTATGCATACGTCCAGGCGAATTACACGTTCGTGCAAATGGACGTATGCATACGTCCAAGCGATCTCCTGCTCTGCCGCGGGCAGCGCAGGAGATCGCGGGTGGGACTCAGCTGTCAATCACAGCCGGAGTCCCACCGCAGCTGCCGGGGCCGCGATCGCACCGGTCCCGGCAGCATTAACCCCATAGATGCCGTGATCAGTTCTGATCACGGCATCTACGGTGTTTGCAGGGGGAGCGCTCTCCCCCTGCCCATCAACGGCGGCGCCGCGATAAAATAAGGGGGATCGAGGGTGTCCAAGACACCCTCGATCCCCCTTGAAGAGATAGGAGTGAGGTGGCAGGGTTGCCACCCCTCCTATCCCTGCTATTGATCGGCGGAGCAGCCGACCAATAGCAGACTGGGGGCGGGGGGGTTAAAGTTTGGTTCCCCCCGCTATGCCCACTCATCGGTGTCCGGGCACAGCGGGGGGAACCGTGTAATAGCGGCGGCGGCGGCGGCGATCACTTACCCGGCGGCGGCGGCGGCTGCGATTACGGCGGCGGTGGAGGTAAGTATGACGCCGCGTGTCCAGAGTCTGTTGCCTAGCAACATCTGCAGGGCGACAGTTTAGAGAGTGGTCTCTAAACTGTCGCCCTCCAGATGTTGCAAAACTACAACTCCCACCATGCCTTGACAGCTGTTTGCTGTGTTGGCATGCTGGGAGTTGTAGTTTTGCAATATTTAGAGGGGTTCAGGCTAGAGATCACTGACAGTGGTCTCTAAACTGTAGCCCTCCAGATATTACAAAACTACAACTCCCAGCATGCCCAGACAGCAGTTTGCTGTCTTAGCATGCTGAGATTTGTAGTTTTGCAACATCTGGAGGGCTACAGTTTAGAGACCACTGTCAGTGATCTCCAGCCTGAACCCCTCTAAATCTTGCAAAACTACAACTCCCAGCATTCAGGAACAGCAAATGGCTGTCTTGGCATGCTGGGAGTTGTACTTGCGTGCCTCCAGCTGTTGCATAACTACATCTCCCAGCATTCCCTTTGTCAATCAGTACATGCTGAGAGTTGTAGTTCTGCAACAGCTGGAGGCACACTGGTTGGGAAATACCGAGTTAGGTAATAGGTTCTATTACCTAACTCAGTATTTTCCAACCAGTGTGCCTCCAGCGGTTGCAAAACTACAACTCCCAGCATGCACGTTCTGTCAGTGCATGCTGGGAGTTGTAGTTCCCCCCCCCCCCCTCCCATGTGAATGTACAGGTTACATTCACACTGGCGACGGATTACAGTGAATTCCCTGCTTCAGGTTTGAGCTGCAGCAGCCGCAGCTCAAACTCCTAGCGGGAGACTCAGTGTAATCCGCCGTCAGTGTGAATGTAACCTAAAAACACTACACTACACTAACATAAAATAAAGAGTAAAACACTACATATACACACGTACACTGCCCCCCCCCACCACCACCACCCCTTCCCCCCCAATAAAAATGAAAAACGTATCCTACAGCAGTGTTTTCAAAACGGAGCCTCCAGCTGTTGCAAAACAAAAACTCCCAGCATTTCCGGACAGCCATTGACTGTCCAAGCATGCTGGGAGTTTAGCAACAGCTGGAGGCACCCTGTTTGAGAATCACTGGTGTAGAATACCCCTATGTCCACCCCTATGCAAATCCCTAATTTAGGCCTCAAATGCACATGGCGCTCTCTCACTTCGGAGCCCTGGCGTATTTTGAAGGCAACAGTTTACGGCCACATATGGGGTATCGCCGTACTCGGGAGAAATTGCCTAACAAATTTTGGGGGGCTTTTTCTCCTTTTACCCCTTATGAAAAGGTAAAGTTGGGGTCTACACCAGCATGTTAGTGTAAAAAAAAAAACATTTTTGTACACTAACATACTGGTGTTGCCCCATACTTTAAAATTTCACAAGCGGTAAAAGAAAAAAAACCTCCAAAATTTGTAACGCAATTTCTCCTGAGGACGGAGATACCCCATATGTGGGCGCAAAGTGTTAGGGGGGCGCACAACAAGGCTCAGAAGGGAGAGTGCACCATGTAAATTTGAGGTCTAAATTGGTGATTTGCACAGGGGTGGCTGATTTTACAGCGGTTCTGACATAAGTGCAAAACAATAAATACCCACATGTGACCCCATTTTGGAAACTACACCCCTAACGGAATGTAACAAGGGGTACAGTGAGCATTTACACCTCACAGGTGTCTGACAGATCTTTGAAACAGGGGTCTGTGAAAATGAAAAATAAAATTTTTAATTTGCACAGCCCACTGTTCCAAAGATCCGTCAAATGCCAGTGGGGTGTAAATTCTCCCTGCACCCCTTATTACATTCCGTGAGGGGTGTAGTTTTAAAAATGGGGTCACATGTGGGGGGATCCACTGTTCTGGCACCACGGGGGGGGGGCTTTGGAAATGCACATGGCCAAATTCTCTCTCCAAAAGCTCAATGATGCTCCTCTTCTGAGCATTGTAGTTCGTCCCCAGTGCACTTCACGTCCACTTATTGGGTATTTCCATACTCAGAAGAGATGGGGTTACAAATTTTGGGGGGTATTTTCTGCTATTATCCCTTGTAAAAATGTAAAATTTGGGGGAAAACAAGCATTTTAGTGTAAAAAATTGTATTTTTTTTTACATATGCAAAAGTCGTGAAACACCTGTGGGGTATTAAGGTTCACTTTACCCCTTGTTACGTTCCCCAAGGGGTCTAGTTTCCAAAATGGTATGCCATGTGGTTTTTTTTTTCTGTCCTGGCACCATAGGTGCTTCCTAAATGCGGCATGGCCCCAGAGCAAAATTTGCTTCCAAAAAGCCAAATGTGACTCCTTCTCTTCTGAGACCTGTAGTGCGCCAGCAGAGCACTTTTCATCCCCATATTGGGTGTTTTCTGAATCGGGAGAAATTGGGCTTCAAATTTTGGGGGGTATTTTCTGCTATTACCTTTTTTAAAAATGTAACATTTTTGCTAAACCAAGCATTTTTGGTAAAAAAAAATTATTTTTTTTACATATGCAAAAGTCGTGAAACACCTGTGGGGTATTAAGGTTCACTTTATCCCTTGTTACGTTCCCCAAGGAGTCTAGTTTCCAAAATGGTATGCCATGTCGTTTTTTTTTTTTGCTGTCCTGGCACCATAGGGGCTTCCTAAATGCGACATGCCCCCCGAACAAAATTTGCTCTCAAAAAGCCAAATATGACTCCTTCTCTTCTGAGCATTGTAGTTCGCCCGTAATGCACTTCAGGTCAACTTATGGGGTACCTCCATACTCAGAAGAGATGGGGTTACAAATTTTGGGGGGTATTTTCTGCTATTAACCCTTGCAAAAATGTGAAATTTGGAGGGAAACACACATTTTAGTGAAAATTTTTTTTTTTTACATATGCAAAAGTCATGAAACACCTGTGGGGTATTAAGGCTCACTTTATTCCTTGTTACGTTCCTCAAGGGGTCTAGTTTCCAAAATGGTATGCCATGTTTTTTTTTTTTTTGCTGTTTTGGCACCATAGGGGCTTCCTAAATGCAACATGCCCCCAAAAAACCATTTCAGAAAAACGTACTCTCCAAAATCCCCTTGTCGCTCCTTCGCTTCTGAGCCCTCTACTGCGCCCGCCGAACAATTTACATAGACATATGAGGTATGTCCTTACTCGAGAGAAATTGGGCTACAAAATCAAGTATAAATGTTATCCTTTTACCCCTTGTAAAAATTCAAAAATTGGGTCTACAAGAACATGCAAGTGTAAAAAATGAAGATTTTGAATTTTCTCCTTCACTTTGCTGCTTTTCCTGTGAAACACCTAAAGGGTTAAAACGCTGACTGAATGTCATTTTGAATACTTTGGGGGGTGTAGTTTTTATAATGGGGTCTTTTATGGGGTATTTCTTATATGAAGACCCTTCAAATCCACTTCAAACCTGAACTGGTCCATGAAAAATAGCGAGTTTGAAAATTTTGTGAAAAATTGTAAAATTGCTGCTGAACTTTGAACCCCTCTGGTGTCTTCCAAAAGTAAACAAAAACTTTAATGCCCAGGGCGGGAAAAGGGGTTAAATAAACCAAGAAAAACCTCAAAACCCCAGTCACCAAGGTGACGGGGTAAAAAACCCTTATTGAAAATTCCCTCCCTAACTGTAAATATAAAACTTCACTTTTATTTCACTATTATTAAAAAAGTCCCCTCTAGTGAATAAAATTAGCAGGCTATTCCCTCAACTAGTGTAACATCTCCTATCTGGAGTTCACAGTAATATGTACTTGACAGTGGCTGCAGACCACTGTCGATTGGGGAAAGTGCTGCAAATAAAATGTAATCAATCTGTCTCCCCTACATGTTTCGTGGTATGACCCACGTCCTCAGGGGTTAAGAGATAAATGGCCACGTGTATATGCAAGTGCTTCCTTTTATAACGTCCTCTGGACACTCCCCATACCTTAGAGCCAATCATGATCACACATGAACTTACCTGTTCCTATGCCACCTATCACTTGACCGTTTATTGCAGGTCACTGGGGTTAAAGGATAACTTCCGGCGCTTGTTAATGACATTCATGGGTCGCCGCACTTACCCGTAATTTCCTTTTGTTTACATGTTCCGTTACGTAGATCGCGCATGCGCCCTATCTCCGGGCTCACTGTTCAATGCGCGATCAGCGCTGTGATGACTCGCGCATGCGCGCGGACTTAGACCCATGTCCGTAACTCAGAATGTCAATGCGCATCTGCACGGACTTAGAATCTGGCTGATAGAACGTTATCTACCCAGTAATGGTGACATATATAGATCACAAGGATCTCTTAATCTATATATTAGGATTAAGATATTAGATGAAGGAGACTTATAGGGATCTATAATAGACAACCCATATAATCATTTAGCTGTACACTCTAATCTCTATAGTTGTATATCTAACAAGTGTATTAACAATTAATTCCCACTATTGATGAAGTGGTGGTATAGTTTAACCCTAGATGGCTTATAATTAATTATTTATTTATTTATTAATCTATACACTTGCACTTAAAACAATCTATTTAGTTGTCTTCTATCTTTTTATGGGTTAGTTATATGTCTATCCATATATACACGTTTTATGCCAAAACCAATGAAAGAATGGGGGAACGCATTAGTTATATATCGATCAAAAAAATAATAGATATGATAGTTGAATTGGCCCAGAATGATACCATTGCCAACTATAAATGAAAGAATTATTAGGATTGTACCATTTCTACTCATAAAAATGCCGCGAAGGAGAAGCCTTCATTAAGGCCATAGGGACTACGTGTTCCCAGTCTGTAGATCCATCTGGATTCTTCTTGTAGCAATATTTTATCTATATTGCCTCTACGTGAGCCCAGTTGTTTCTGACAAATACCCCAAAATTCGATCTCAAATACATTCTGACCATGAACTGCCCTCATGTGTCTAGCAAGTGGCGTATCACTGTTTGTACGTATAGTACTCAGGTGTTTGGAGATTCTCCTCCTAAATTCTTGTGTTGTCTTACCGACATAGAGTTTGTGTCAATTACAGCGAGCTGCATAAATGATGTTTTTACTTGAACAGTTAATAAATTGTCTAATCTGATATTGATGTCCATCAAGTGGATTAGAGAACTCTTGAGTCTTGGGTAAGTATTTGCAGAAACTACAATGGCCACATGGAAAAGATCCTGTAACCCCCATCCGAGGTCTATTATGGGTCTCCTCCAATGAGGGTAAATGACTCCGGACTAAAATGTCCTTAATATTGGATCCTCTCCTAAAGGTTACTTGTGGTCTAACCCCTACAAATCCTCTTAGATCTGGATCTGAATATAGAATCGGCCAGAATCTGCGTAAGATATTGAAAATCCTAGTACTATATGCATCATATGTACCAATACATCTGATTTTATGTTCTGTAGCTACTCTATTTGAGGTTAATAGTTGTCTCCTATCACTGTTGTTTGCTCTCCTGTGTGCCTTCTTGACATGGGCTAAAGGGTAACCCCTTGCTCTAAACCTCCGGGATAACTCTCCAGATTCCGCCTCAAAGGTTTCTTGAGTAGAGCAGTTACGCTTCGCCCTTAGGAACTGCCCTACAGGGATGCTTCTTCTCAGAGTGACAGGGTGCCAGCTTTGCCAGTGTAAGAAATTATTCGTCGATGTAGGTTTGCGAAAAACTTTTGTTTGAATCGTGTTAGTCTCATCAATCATAATAGTAAGATCTAAAAAATTAATTAGTCTACCCCCAAACTCTGAAGTGAAATGCATACCAATATCATTGTGATTAAGAGCTTCTAAGAAGGATGTGAATAAGGTGCTCCCCCCATCCCACAAAATCAACACATCATCAATATATCTACCCCAAAATATAATGTGACTAGTGTAGTGCTCAAAATCATCAGAGAAAACAAACTCACTCTCCCACCACCCTAAAAAAAGATTAGCATAATTTGGTGCACAAGTGGACCCCATAGCGGTGCCTTGTGTCTGGAAAAAGAAGGCATCATCAAATAAGAAGTAATTATGTGTCAAAACAAATGTGAGTAAATCAATGACAAATTCATTATGTGTCTTAAAGTGAATACTGCGTGTATTAAGAAATTTCTTTACCGCCGTGATCCCCAAATCGTGCCTAATATTAGTGTAAAGACTTTCAACGTCTATACTCGCTAACATGGTGGAATCAGTGACTGTTAAATCTTGTAATTTAGTGACAGTGTCCTTAGTGTCCTTAAGATAAGATGGTAGAGAGGTGACTAATGGTGCTAAAAACTGGTCTACATAGATGCTGGCACCCTGTGTAAGATTATCATTCCCCGAGATTATCGGTCGTCCTCTGAGTGGCTGTGGATTCTTATGCGTCTTCGGCAGAGAATAGAAGGTCGCAATTGTAGGATTTGAATTATATATGAAATTATATTCATCCATAGAAATTAGACTACTCTCTTTCGCTGAGGTCAAGAGGGATTTCAATTCCCTGAGGAAAGGAACTGTGGGGTCTGTTTTTAGTCTCCGATATTTAGTGTGATCCTCTAACAAAGCCAGACACATACGGATGTATTCACTCCTATCCAAAAGAACCACATTACCGCCTTTGTCCGAGGCTTCACACTAAATATCGGAGACTAAAAACAGACCCCACAATTCCTTTCCTCAGGGAATTGAAATCCCTCTTGACCTCAGCGAAAGAGAGTAGTCTAATTTCTATGGATGAATATAATTTCATATATAATTCAAATCCTACAATTGCGACCTTCTATTCTCTGCCGAAGACGCATAAGAATACACAGCCACTCAGAGGACGACCGATAATCTCGGGGAATGATAATCTTACACAGGGTGCCAGCATCTATGTAGACCAGTTTTTAGTACCATTAGTCACCTCTCTACCATCTTATCTTAAGGACACTAAGGACACTGTCACTAAATTACAAGATTTAACAGTCACTGATTCCACCATGTTAGCGAGTATAGACGTTGAAAGTCTTTACACTAATATTAGGCACGATTTGGGGATCACGGCGTAAAGAAATTTCTTAATACACGCAGTATTCACTTTAAGACACATAATGAATTTGTCATTGATTTACTCACATTTGTTTTGACACATAATTACTTCTTATTTGATGATGCCTTCTTTTTCCAGACACAAGGCACCGCTATGGGGTCCACTTGTGCACCAAATTATGCTAATCTTTTTTTAGGGTGGTGGAAGAGTGAGTTTGTTTTCTCTGATGATTTTGAGCACTACACTAGTCACATTATATTTTGGGGTAGATTTATTGATGATGTGTTGATTTTGTGGGATGGGGGGAGCACCTTATTCACATCCTTCTTAGAAGCTCTTAATCACAATGATATTGGTATGCATTTCACTTCAGAGTTTGGGGGTAGACTAATTAATTTTTTAGATCTTACTATTATGATTGATGAGACTAACACGATTCAAACAAAAGTTTTTCGCAAACCTACATCGACGAATAATTTCTTACACTGGCAAAGCTGGCACCCTGTCACTCTGAGAAGAAGCATCCCTGTAGGGCAGTTCCTAAGGGCGAATCGTAACTGCTCTACTCAAGAAACCTTTGAGGCGGAATCTGGAGAGTTATCCAGGAGGTTTAGAGAAAGGGGTTACCCTTTAGCCCATGTCAAGAAGGCACACAGGAGAGCAAACAACAGTGATAGGAGACAACTATTAACCTCAAATAGAGTAGCTACAGAACATAAAATCAGATGTATTGGTACATATGATGCATATAGTATTAGGATTTTCAATATCTTACGCAGATTCTGGCCGATTCTATATTCAGATCCAGATCTAATGGTTAATTGTTAAGGGGTTAATATTAGAAAATGGAATAAATAGCAGCTTGGTAGAAGAATGATCTAAAAATATAATAATTCAAAATGACAAGGCTGCTGGGAAGGATTTAAGAGCCACATTGTTTTTATTGTCTACATATTATCCCAGTGTTTTCCAACCAGAGTGCCTCCAGCTGTTGCAAAACTACAACTCCCAGCATGCCCGGACAACCTTTGGCTGTCCGGGCATGCTGGGAGTTATAGTTTTGCAACAGCTGGAGGTACCCTGGTTGGAAAACACTATTATCCTATAGTCTTAAAGGGGTACATTTTTTTTTTATAAATCAACTGGTGCCAAAAAGTTAACCAGATTTGTAAATTTGAAAAATCTTAATCCTTCCAGTACTTATTAGCTGCTGAATGCTACAGAGGAAATTATTTTCTTTTTGGATTTCCTTTCTGTCTGGCCACAGTGCTCTCTGCTGACACCTCTGTCCATGTCAGGAACTGTCCAGAGCAGCATTTGTTTGCTATGGGGATTTTCTCCTGCTCTGGACAGTTCCTGACATAGACAGAGGTGTCAGCAGAGAGCATTGTGGTCAGACAGAAAAGAAATCCAAAAAGAAAAGAATTTCCTCTGTAGTATACAGCGACTAACAAGTATTGGAAGGATTAAGATTTTTTTAATAGAAGGAATTTACAAATCTAGATAACTTTCTGGCACAAGTTGATTTAAAAAAAAGTTTTCCACCGGAGTGCTCCTTTAAGCTACCGGTACAGCTGTCAGATGAGCGTTCATTTCGGTCGACAGCTATTCCTAGTAAACTCTCATATACGTGCACAATCGTTTCAACCAGATGTCCGTGTGTTCTTAATAGGAAGAGAAGAATAAGCCGCTGCTAGACTACTGTGGTTGTGGGTTATCTACCTTGGGACAAAAGGATCAGGTGGCTTTCATGCTGCCTGAACCACAGGTCCTCAGGGTGGTCCCTATGGCAATCAGGGTGGACCCTGGTAGGCAGCATGAAAGTTTCAGGTTCCTATGAACATCACACCATACACATTAGACCAGTGTTTCCCAACCTGTGTGCCTCCAGCTGTTGCAAAACAAAAGCTCCCAGAAAACCCGGACAGCTAAAGGCTGAAATATTATTCAAGTAATCCGCTAAAATTAGCAGCAAGGAATAGCAGAAATTCAAGTATCAGACAAAGGCAGAATAATCACTTTTATAGATAAAGAAGAAATTCAAGGGTCTATTCACATGTTGCAGTTTCATTATAGGTCACGGTAAAAAAAAATAAAGATAAATAAAAATATGAGGCTTTTCACAACTGATTTAAAGGGGTACTCCGCCCCTGGCATCTTATCCCCTATCCAAAGGATAGGGGATAAGATGTCAGATCGCCGGGGTCCCGCTGTTGGGGACCCCGGGGATCGCTGCTGCAGCACCCCGCTATCATTACTGCGCAGAGCGAGTTCGCTCTGTGCGTAATGACGGGCGATACAGGGGTCGGAGCATCGTTACGTCACGGCTCCGCCCCTCATGACATCACGGCCCGTCCCCTTAATGCAAGTCTATGGCAGGGGGCGTGACGACCGCCACGCCCCCTCCCATAGACTTGTATTGACGGGGGCAAGCCGTGATGTCATGAGGGGCGGAGCCGTGACGTAACGATGCTCCGGCCCCTGTATCGCCCATCATTACGTGCAGAGCGAACTCACTCTGCGCAGTAATGATAGCGGGGTGCTGCAGCAGCGATCCACGGGGTCCCCAACAGCGGGACCCCGGCGATCTGACATCTTATCCCCTATCCTTTGGATGTCTAGGGGCGGAGTACCCCTTTAACCGCAACAGGTAATGACCCCCTTGGAGCGAGTCCACATTTAGCAGCTTTGTTGTGGGTTTTACCACAATTTTCGCCCTAAGTACAGCTATGTATCAAATTGACAAAATGACCCATGGTGGCTTCTGGGCAGATTTTAGACCCCATGGACATCAGATAAAGGAGTTATCCAGGCTTGACCTATCCTCGGGTTTAGATCAGTGGGGGTCCGACTCTAACCCCCTGCCATTGGCTATTTAGCACCCAATCACACTAAGTATTTTACAAGCAGAATTGTGCTCCAGAAATCCACTCGGAAATTACATTGTAGCAGCCTTCCATTGTTTTCAATAGGATTCTGCTGCACCATTCCAGATCCCAGGCTCTGCCGAAAGAATGTTCATTATTTGGCGGGACCCGCTTGGAAATGTATTGCTGTCTATAGAGATGGCGTGTTTTTTTGAGAGCGGTCCTAGCGCAGGAATATCTTGTCAGTGCTCTATTTGTGGAATGTCCGTCCATGTTTTCCCGGGCAGACGTTCCGCAATATTTCCGCCATGTGAACATGCCTAATTAAGAATTAAAGGGATTATCCAGGGATAGAAAAGCAGAACTCAAAATTTTTGGGTAGTGTGAATAGACCCTTATTGTTTACATCAGGTTTGTATTCGCACACATCATACTTTCTCTACTGTAGCAATGCCTCATTGCGCTGTGATCTCTTTAAATAGGTGCTGGGTGTCGGACCTTCCCCAGATCTCAACTTTCTAAAAATTCTATAAAAAAAAAAAATCCCTTTAAAAACACGACCATTTAGCACAGCACCATTCTTCAAAACAACTCTCTTAATTCTGTTTTAGAGGTTACATTTTCTCGAGCGTAAAAAAACATAAAATAAGAAAAAAATAAAGAGAAACCCAAAAAACAAAACACAAACACATTTTCTGATATTTTACAAAAAGAATTAAGAGCTCAGAGCCATAGACCCAATGGTTCAATCTTCTACTTGTGTTTCTGTATCCAGCATTAGAACAGTTTTTGTTACATCTTGGTTCAGACCGGAATGATGTTGGCACGTGTATTGTTCAGTAAGGCTTTCTCCACTATACGCACACAACGTTACCCTCGGCCCACCGTTATAATTCTGACCGAGAGCGCGTTATTCGAGGGCCTTTCCGGATTTCTTTCCGCTTCTCTTCCTTACGTCTTCGTTTCTCCTCTTCTTTTATCGCTTTCTGAAAGGCATCTGTATTGGGTAAAAACTAGGAAAAAGACACCCACAATTACATTTAATACACCAAAAAATGGCATCTTAACAGTTATTAACGCAAAATTATAAACACTTTCTATAAGGCCTGGTTTACACCGCGATTTGTGCCTCTAAGGCAGTGTTTTTCAACCAGGGTGCCTCCAGTTGTTGCAAAACTACAACTCCCAGCATGCTGGGAGTTGAAGTTTTGCAACAGCTGGAGGCAACCTGGTTGAAAAACACTGATCTAAGGCATGGAAAATGTGAAAATGATTTGCCAATGGAACCATTCTTAGAGTCTATTAACACAGCAGAATTTGCGCCAGGGCAATTCCGCCTCAAATGAAAGCCCAATACACTTCTATGGGATTCTGCACTCCCGTTGACCTTTCGGAATTTCCGCTTGCGGAATTCAGCAAGCGGAAATTACGGAGTGTCAACGGGAGTGCAGAATCCCATAGAAGTGTACTGGTCGCAGTGTGAATAGACCCTCAGAACAATGCCAGGTAGAGGTTTTGTGCTCGTAGCTTCTGGGGCTGTGGTCAAGAGCCCACCACTTGTATACAAAAAAAAAAAAAAAAGGAATCTTGTAGCAGCACACAAGTAAAGTGAAAAAATGGGGATTTATTCCATAAAAAGTGTTTTCACAGCAAGCGACGTTTCGACCAGGCTCTCCTAGTCTTGAAAAAGACTAGGAGAGCCTGGTTGAAACGTTGCTTGCTGTGAAAACACTTTTTATGGAATAAATCCCCATTTTTTCACTTTACTTGTGTGCTGCTACAAGATTTCTTATATAATTAAAAAAAATTAAAGGATCACCAAGATAACACATCCTAGATCTGAATGAAGGAACGAATCGTATGAAATACTTTCGTCTTTACATAGTTGAATGTGCTGACAACAAAATCACACAAAAATTATCAATGGAGATCAAATTTATCAACCCATGGAGGTCTGGATATGGAGTCACACTCAAAATCAAAGTGGAAAACCACACTACAGGCTGATCCAACTTTGATGTTATGTCCTTAAAACAAGTCAAAATGAGGCTCAGTAGTGTGTGTGGCCTCCACTTGCCCGTATAACCTCCCTACAACACCTGGGTATGCTCCTGATGAGGTGGCGCATGGTCTCCTGAGGGATGTCCTCCCAGACCTGGACTAAAGCATCCGCCAACTCCTGGACAGTCTGTGGTGCAACGTGGTGTTGGTGGATGGAGCGAGACATGATGTCCCAGATGTGTTCAATCGGATTCAGGTCTGGGGAACGGGCGGGCCAGTCCATAGCATCAATGCCTTCCTCCTGCAGGAACTGCTGACACACTCCAGCCACATGAGGTCTAGCATTGTCTTGCATTAAGAGGCACCTAGGGCCAACCACACCAGCATATGGTCTCACAAGGGGTCTGAGGATCTCATCTCGGTACCTAATGGCAATCAGGCTACCTCTGGTAAGCACATGGAGAGCTGTGCGGCCACCCAAAGAAATGCCACCCCACACCATTACTGACCCACCACCAAACCAGTCATGCTGGAGGATGTTGCAGGCAGCAGAACGTTCTCCACGGCATCTCCAGACTCTGTCACATGTGCTCAGTGTGAACCTGCTTTCATCTGTGAAGAGCACAGGGCGCCAGTGGTGAATTTGCCAATCTTGTTGTTCTCTGGCAAATGCCAAACTTGATGCACGGTGTTGGGCTGTAAGCACAACCCCCACCTGTGGATGTCAGGCTCTCATACCACCCTCATGGAGTCTGTTTCCGACCATTTGAGTGGACACAGGCACATTTGTGGCCTGCTGGAGGTCATTTTGCAGGGCTCTGGCAGTACTCCTGCTCCTCCTTGCACAAAGGCGGAGGTAGCGATCCTGCTGCTGGGTTGTTGCCCTCCTACGGCCTCATCCACGTCTCCTGATGTACTGGCCTGTCTTCTGGTAGCGCCTCCATGCTCTGGACCCTACACTGACAGACAGAGCAAACCTTCTTGCCACAGCTTGCATTGATGTGCCATCCTGGATGAGCTGCACTACCTGAGCCACTTGTGTGGGTTGTAGACTCCGTCTCATACTACCACTAGAGTGAAAGCACCACCGGCATTCAAATGTGACCAAAACATCAGCCAGGATGCATAGGACCTGAAAAGTGGTCTGTGGTCACCACCTGCAGAACCACTCCTTTATTGGGGGTGTCTTGCTAATTGCCTATAATTTCCACCTGTTGTCTGTTCCATTTGCACAACAGCATGTGAAATTGATTGTCAATCAGTGTTGCTTCCTGAGTGGACAGTGCGATTTCACAGAAGTGTCATTGACTTTGAGTTACATTGTGTTGTTTAAGTGTTCCCTTTATTTTTTTGAGCAATGTATTTACTTATGAATGAAATCCACAGTTGCAAATTTTGTGGAGATCTGTAACAATTTTAAAATTTTGGGTTCATTGCAGATTTCCCATTTAAAATCCACAGCACATTAGCAGCATATATTGACAGAACTAATATTTTCCAAAAACAGCACCACGCCAGTGCTCAGGTTGTGTGTGGTATAACAACTTGGCTTCATTCACTTCTATGGGCTGCAATGAGCTCAACTGAGGGCAGGGGTGTAGCTTTTTATTTTATTTTTTATTTTTTAAAGAAATCAGCTCTTTTTTTTCTTATCCTGGATAACCCCTTCCATGTGTGACCAGATTATAGTTAGGCTAAGTTTCCACTTGGTTTTTTTCTGGCAGTTTTTGGATATCTGCCACTGCAGTTTTTCAGCCAAAGCCAGAAGTGTATTCAAAAGGAATAGGACATATAAAGGAAGGACTTCTCCTCCATTATGGATCCACTTCAGACTTTGGCTCAAAAACTGCAGTGGCAGTATTCCAAAAACTGCCAGAAAAAAACCAAGTGGAAACTTAGCCTTAGGGAACCAATCTCTTTAATACTTTTATCCAAAAGTATAGATGTACTTTAAAATCTACATACCGTATATACTCGAGTATAAGCCGACCCGAATATAAGCCGAGGCCCCTAATTTCAACCCAAAATCCCAGGAAAAGTTATTGACTCGATTATAAGCCTAGGGTGGGAAATACATCATCCCCCCCCTGTCATCATCCAGACCCCCATCATTAACATCCTCATCATCATTACCCTGTCATCATCTAGACCCTCATCATCATCACCTGTCATCATCCCCTTGTCATCATCCCACACCCCCTTCATCATCCCCTTGTCATCATCCCACACACCCCCTTCATCATCCCCTTATCCCACACCCCCCCTTCATCATCCCCTTGTCATCATCCCACACACCCCCTTCATCATCCCCTTGTCATCATCCCACCCCCCCTTCATCATCCCCACCCCCTTCATCATCCCCTTATCATCCCACACCCCCCTTCATCATCCCCTTGTTATCATCCCCACCCCCCTTCATCATCCCCTTGTCATCATCCCACACCCCCCCTTCATCATCCTCTTGTCATCATCCGCCCTCAGTGGTCTTCAACCTGCGGACCTCCAGAGGTTTCAAAACTACAACTCCCAGCAAGCCCGGGCAGCCATCGGCTGTCCGGGCTTGCTGGGAGTTGTAGTTTTGAAACCTCTGGAGGTCCGCAGGTTGAAGACCACTGCGGCCTTCGACATCATCCAGCCCCCTTTAGTTCTCACCCCCTTTAGTTCTGTACAGTACTCGCCTCCGCTCGGCGCTGGTCTGGTGCTGCAGGGCTGTCCGGTGAGGAGGCCTCTTCTAAGCGCTTCAGGCCAGAATAGAGGCGTTGCCTTGACGATGACGCAGAAGTACGTTGGTAATGAACGTACCTCTGCGTCGTCAAGGTAACGTGACTATTCTGGGGCCGGGCCCGAAGCGCTTAGAAGAGGCCTCCCCGGTGAAGATAGCAGCCCGGAACCACTATCCCACCGGACGACCTCCTCACCTGACAGTCCTGCAGCACCAGACCAGCGCGGAGGAGAGTACTGTACAGAACTAAAGGGGGTGAGAGGGGGCTGGATGATGTCGAAGGCCGCAGTGGTCTTCAACCTGCGGACCTCCAGAGGTTTCAAAACTACAACTCCCAGCAAGCCCGGACAGCCGATGGCTGCCCGGGCTTGCTGGGAGTAGTAGTTTTGAAACCTCTGGAGGTCCGCAGGTTGAAGACCACTGCGGGTGGGGAGTTCACTCGAGTATAAGCCGAGGGGGGTGTTTTCAGCACGAAAAATCGTGCTGAAAAACTCGGCTTATACTCGAGTATATACGGTAACCAAGTAAACTTACCTCCATATTTTCACTCCTAAAGGGATTTCGATAATCGGGGGACTTTTCACTAATGCCCAACTCCTGAGACATCTGCAATAAGAAGTTATATGTAACCAAAATATACGCTGCTAATAAAGCTCTGTCTATATACTGCACCTATACTACACTGGAATTTGCTGTCATAAAATTAGATATATAAAAAACACATTATACAATATCAGGCAATAGTATTATGCAGGATAAAAAACTAAAAATGTAAAGATCACAACACAAAGGTTTACAGTTTTCATGTACTGTGGCTTTTATAGTGAACACTATGACTAAAAGTATGTGACCCCTGACCATTGCATCTATATGAGCACAGACAGGGGTTCTTTACTAGAACATCAGGTGGTCATGGGGAACTCTATAAAAAAAGATCAGAAAGGGCCTGGATGCATTTTTGGAGACTAATAATATTACAGGTTATGGATATTAGATATATATGGACAGAACGTTGATCCAGGGATTTATTCTGATCACCATATTGGAGTCGGGAAGGAATTTTTCCCCTGGTATGGGGAAATTGGCATTGGCCTCATAAGGACAGTAGGGACAAAATAGGGTTATTCAGTTGAACTTTATGGACTCTGAACTTTTTTCAACCTTAAAAGGAAATTCGTCAACAGTGTCACCTGCACTAACCTGTTGGTACGGACAGGTAGTGCAGGGGACACAGATGACAACGGTACTTACCTTGTCCCGTTCTATGCAGTCGTTCTCCGGTAATCTTCTCCGTTATCTTCAGCTCCAGGCCCGGCTTGGAGCATGGGCGGAGCTTAGTGACATCACTGCTGCTGCTCTCTGCTGGGTCCCGCTGCTAGCAAACAGCAGCTGTAACATCACTAAGCTCCGCCCATGCTCCAAGCCGGGCCCGGAACTGAAGATACCAGAGAAGATTACCAGAAAACGACTGCACAGAACAGGACAAGGTAAGTACTGTTGTCATCAGTGTCACCTGCACTACCTGTCTGTACTGACAGGTTAGTGCAGGTGACACTGGTGACGGATTTCCTTTAAGAACTATGTAACTTTATATTAACACAAATATTGGATTATGACATACCAGGCCAAGAAGCTGGGAGTGAGGACCGTCATCAAAGATGCCACTCAGATTACAGAAGCCAATACCCCACCGAATCAGGTTGTTCCAATTGGAATTTCGATCAAAGTAATGGTGAACGATCTTGGGAAAACGTAGGACGACATCACCAAAGAAGGCGGAATTTTCCACAGTGTGTGAATAGGCTGCAACATAAAGCAGGTATTAACAGCCAGCATTATAACACTTCATCTGAACAGCCGCATCACATACTCTGCCAATGACCGATCTCCTTCAGACATTTTTCCTTCTCAACAAACCTGCCAAGAATCAGAAAATGAAGCTGACAATAGCCGCATTCTTATTTCTTTCCAGAAAAATCTGCCAGTGTTGCGGAACAATTATTTAAAATAAATAGGCTTATACTTGTATATGCATAATGTGTTTCTAATCCACAGCATGGCCATACACATCTTACACCAACAATACATTGTACTGCAGTATACAATGTGCACTTCTCCCTCCTCGCAGTCTATACACCCATCATACATAGCCTAGAACAGCTCTATAGAAGATGCTGACCCCATAAACATGATCAGAATGCTTACGCTTCATACGATGAACTGTTTATAATATAAATATCAGTGAATTCTCCTTTGTAGCACTTTATATCTAACCTATCTTACCATCTTTAATCTTCTCATCTATGGGGAATGGACCATCAGGCTGTATTCCTGCTGCAATGAGAACAGCTCGGGAGTCCTCCAGCACCTGGTACGACACAAAATATTATCATAGTGCAAAGCTAAAGGTAATCTGTATTTCCTGCTAAGAGACACCATTGAATCATACTACGGAACTTCCGTGCGTGGAATTGTGCTCCGGAATTACGTTGTATAAAACTCAACATTGGAGTGCATGGGCCTTCCGCGGTCCCATTCACACTGCAGAAAACTGCTTCTGAAATTGATACAGCAGTGGCCACCAGACGGAATCTCTGAGAGGAATTCCTGATTAGAATTACGTGTGTGGATATTCTGTAGTGTGAACATATCCTTAGGGTATAAAAGCAAACTTTACCATTCCTGAAGCCGATGGTGGAGCCAAGCTGCCCAAGTGCCTGGCATGGTTTCTTGTTCACACTCGTCTCCCTCTTTGATTGATGTAAAGAGCCTCGAATGTCTAACTAGGAGGGACTAGGAGGTGGGAGCAAGCGAGGAGGCGTGCCAAATTGTGGCACTTAAGCAGCTCAGCCCCATCTTCTTGACACTTGGCTGAAAAAAAAAAAACTTTCGGACATCACTATCACCTCCCTTAAAGGGAAAGTTTACTTTTATAGCAGCTCTTCTATGGTTGGTTACTCCATCACCTAAATAAGAGACAACTCTTTTCACAATGATCACATGATGCTCAGGTCCCGCTCCTAATAAAATAAGCTACAGGGGAAAAGTACTATTGATTAGTGGCCAATAAGATGAATAGCTATCCTTGTTATAAAAACATGGCGTAAGTCTGCCACAATGGGAGGCATTTCCACAATGGGAGGCATTTGTGGGGCAATGATACCTGGTTAAAAGCCACCTTTGGGACATCAGTCTGGGAAGTGCGTGTTTAGGGACTGGACGGAATGACTAAACTCAGATGACTCTTCACCAGTAACTTACACACAGTGCATGCTAAAAGTTTACTTTCTACATTACCCAACATTAGGCAAATTATACAGGGGCATCATCACAATACTGTTACCATCCAGTATAATGGCAGAGTGGCAGGTTGGGGGCATAGAAATTGGTGACCTTTACCAGATCTGATCGATGATCTGATCGGTGGAGGTTCTGAACATCAGACTTCCACCATCAAACATGAAAGGAGATAAAAAAAAATTCTTCAAAAACTGCACCACATTAGTCTGCAGGATGGCTGTGGTTTAGCAGCTCAGTTCCATTAAAGTGAATAGAGCCAAATTGTTAACCACAAACAATCATACATTTTTTTTAATAGAAATTAGCTATGTTTCGCTATTGCTGGATAGCCCTTAAAAGTCTCCGCAATTTTGGCAGGACTGGGACTACCTTATGAATATGGAGGTGTGCTGACTCTCCCCTACAGATAAGTTCAGGGAAAAGGAGGATCAGGCATGTTGACTTTCAACTCCTGGTTATCTTAGACATATATGGCAGCAGCTTTTTTTTATTTTTATTTTTTTTTTACCTTAAATAGGTACTCCGCCCCTAGACATCCTATCCTTTGTATAGGGGATAAGATGTCCCCCTGTGATTTTTCCTGCAGCTCCCTCCCATAGGCTTACATTGAGGGGGCGGAGCCGTGACGTTGCGATACTCCGGCCCCTTTATTGTGAGTCATCAGCCACGGAGCAAAGCTTTGTTCCATGCAGCTAATGACTGGGGGGCTGCAGGAGAGATCACGGGGGTCCCCAGCAGCGGGACCCCCGCGATCAGACATCTTATAGGGGATAAGATGTCTAGGGGCAAAGAACTCCTTTAACCTACAGAACACATGCACGCTTAGCTTAACCAAGCGTACTTGTGTATAGAAAGGGCAAAAGCATTCAGCTATTGGAGGGGTATGACTGCCTAAAAGGGGTCCTCTAGAGGGAAAAAAAAATGGTGACAGAAAAATTATACAGATTTTCTAATTACTTCTATATAAAGATCTAAAGCTTTCCAGTACTCATCAGCTGCTGTATGCTACAGAGGAAGTTGTGTAGTCCTTTCCAGTCTGATCACAGTGCACACAGTTTCTGACACGGAAAGAGGTGGCAGCAGAGAGCACCCTGTCTGACTGAAAAGACTACATGACTTCTTCCAGGACATACAGCAGCTGATAAGATTTTTAAACAGAATTTACAAATTTGCATAACTTTCTGTCACCAGTTGATTTGAAAACATATGTTTCCTTTTTGGAGTACTCCTTTAAGCCTGAATACTATATCATGGAACAGTATCATGGAAAGAATCTCACCTTGAAAAGCCCCTTTAGCATTATGTCAATAATCTTGTACTGCTGGTTGACATCATTTAGTTCAATTAGGTTGTTGAGGGCATTGATCTGATCCTTCCTCTTCACCTCAAAAAGCTTCTTATCTGCAATCTGTCAAGGCCTAAATAGCATAAACGAACTTTACAGAAAATAATCATTACAGTACAGTAAGTGCAACTACAACGTCATATAGTGTGCTAAATACAACAAGAAGCTAAACATGTCCAGAATTAAGACAAATATAATTGTGCATCAACGCACACATGCAAATTACACTTTGATACCATCTAAATTAGTTAGAAGAATCTGCCATATGGTGTTATTTAAAGTATCTAGACATGTGCTGCTTTACATAGTTACATAATTAATAGTATGGTTGAAAAAAAAGACACATGTCCATCAAGGTTAACCAAGGAATTGAAGGGAAGGGGGGGATGCGATTTTATATTTCTGTGTAAGAATTAAAGGGGTACTCCAGTGAAAAACATCTTTTTTTAAATCAGCTGGTGCCAGAAAGTTAAACAGATATGTAAATTACTTCTATTTAGAAATCTTAATCCTTCCAGTACTTATCAGCTGCTGTATGCTCCATAGGAAGTGGAGTTGTTCTTTTCTGTCTGACCACAGCAGTGCTCTCTGCTAACACCTCTTTCCATGTCAGGGACTGTCCAGAGCAGGAGAGGTTTGCTATAGGGATTTGCTCCTACTCTAGACAGTTCCTGAGACAGACAGATGTTAGCAGAGAGCACTGTGGTCAGACAGAAAAGAAATGTAAAAAGAAAAGAACTTCCTCTGTAATATTCAGCATCTGATAAGCACTGGAAGGATTAAGATTTTCACTGAAGTACCCCCCCCCCCCCCCCTTTAATGTTATTTTGTTTTAAGAATGTATCTAACCCTGTTTTGAAGCTTTAAACTGTTCCTGCTGTGACCAGTTCCTGAGTTAGACTGTTCCATAAATTCACAGTTCTTATGGTAAAGAAGGCTTGTCGTTCCTTTAGACTTTATTTTTAAAAATATTTAAATGGACACTGTCAGATTAAAAAAACTTTTTATATGTTGGACATCTTGACAAAACATTAACCTTTCTCATATAAACTGCTCAAAAAAATAAAGGGAACACTAAGATAACACATCCTGGATCCGAATGAATGAACTAATCGTATGAAATACTTTCGTCTTTACAGAGTTGAATGTGCTGTCTTGAAAAAGACTAGGAGAGCCTGGTTGAAACGTCACTTGCTGTGAAAACACTTTTTATGGAATAAATCCCCATTTTTTTCACTTTACTTGTGTGCTGCTACAAGATTTCTTATATAATTAAAAAAATTAAAGGATCACCAAGATAACACATCCTAGATCTGAATGAAGGAATGAATCATATGAAATACTTTCGTCTTTATATAGTTGAATGTGCCGACAACAAAATCACACAAAAATTATCAATGGAGATCAAATTTATCAACCCATGGAGGTCTGGATATGGAGTCACACTCAAAATCAAAGTGGAAAACCTCACTACAGGCTGATCCAACTTTGATGTAATGTCAAAATGAGGCTCATAGTGTGTGTGGCCTCCATGTGCCCGTATGACCTCCCCTACAACGCCTGGGCATGCTCCTGATGAGGTGGCAAATGGTCTCCTGAGGGATGTCCTCCCAGACATGGACTAAAGCATCCGCTAACTCCTGGACAGTCTGTGGTGCAACGTGGCATTGGTGAATGGAGCGAGATATGATGTCCCAGATGTGCTCACTCGGATTCAGGTCTAGGGAACGGGCGGGCCAGTCTATAGCATCAATGCCTTCCTCTTGCAGGAACTGCTGACACACTCCAGCCACATGAGGTCTAGCATTGTCTTGCATTAGGAGGAACCCAGGGCCAACCGCACCAGCATATGGTCTCACAAGGGGTCTGAGGATCTCCTATCGGTACCTAATGGCAGTCAGGCTACCTCTGGCAAGCACATGGAGGGCAGTGCGGCCCCCCAAAGAAATGCCAACCCACACCATTACTGACCCACCACCAACCCGGTCATGCTGGAGGATGTTGTAGACAGCAGAACGTTCTCCACGGAATCTCCAGACTCTGTCACATCTGCTCAGTGTGAACCTGCTTTCATCTATGAAGAGCAAAGGGTGCCATTGGCGAATTTGCCAATCTTGGTGTTCTCTGGCAAATGCCAAACGTCCTGCACGGTGTTGGGCTGTAAGCACAACCCCCACCTGTGGACGTTGGGCCCTCATACCACCCTCATGGAGTCTGTTTCTGACCGTTTGAGTGGAAACATACACATTTGTGGCCTGCTGGAGGTCCTTTTGCAGGGCTCTGGCTGTGCTCCTCCTGCTCCTCCTTGCACAAAGGTGGAGGTATCGGTCCAGCTGCTGGGTTGTTGCCCTCCTACGGCTTCCTCCACGTCTCCTGATGTACTGGCCTGTCTCCTGGTAGTGCCTCCATGCTCTGGACACTACGCTGACAGACACAGCAAACGTTCTTGCCACAGCTCGCATTGGTGTGCCATCCTGGATGGGACTACCGGAGCCACTTGGGTGGGTTGTAGACTCTGTCTCATGCTATCACTAGAGTGAAAGCACCGCCAGTATTCAAAAGTGACCAAAACATCAGCCAGGAAGGAAGCATAGGAACTGAGAAGCGGTCTGTGGTCACTACCTGCAGAACCACTCCTTTATTGGGGGTGTCTTGCTAATTGCCTATAATTTCCACCTGCTGTCTGTTCCATTTGCACAACAGCATGTGAAATTGATTGTCAATCAGTGTTGCTTCCTGAGTGGACAGTGTGATTTCACAGAAGTGTGATTGACTTGGAATTATATTGTGTTGTTTAAGTGTTCCCTTTATTTTTTTGAGCAGTGTACTTAATAACTTTTAATTTAATTTTATTTTTATAGAAATCATGGCTTATAAAAAAAAATAAAAATAAAAAAAAAAAAATAAGAAAATAAAAACACCACTAGGGGTCTCCATACCATCCAGAACATTAATCCTGTCCTGCTGCAGCATCAACTTTGTCCTAGCCGACGCACAGGCTGGGACAAAGTCCAGCAAGTGAGGGCGGGACTAGCACTCCTCTGTGCTCACTCCTGTAGACTGCAGTATGAAAACAGAGAGGAGGGTATTACTGAGCAGCCTGCAGTGATTGGATGAAGAGACCCAGCACAGCAAGCTCCAATAAATATTGGAGTGAAAAATCACAGAATTGTGAGAAAACCGTCACATACAGGTACAGACACTATATTATGAACTACACTAACTTTACAGCCCCCGTAGCATAGTCAAATAAAAAAAATCCTGGAATAACCCTTTAAGAAATATTACACGGCCAAAACTTTTCAAGATAAAACTGAGATTAGGGCTTTCCATGCTTAGTATTCCCAGGCAGGAGACCATCAGGAATGATCCCTGGGGGGCAGAGTTCTGCCCCAACATTTTAGTGATCAGTGAAAGATTCAGCCCCCCGAACTCCGATTCTGCAAAACTTCTGACATGTTACTTATAATGGGTGCCCTTTAAGATAAAACAATGACCCAGATTTATCCGTGCAGTCTAAACCCTATTCACATGCCAGCATTTGGTCAGTATTTTCAGGGTAAATCCAACAGAGAAACCTATTGAGAAAAAAACTATATTGGCATGTTCACAATGGACTGAACTGCTGAGGATTTGTTACAGATTTTCTCAATTAAAGGGGTAGTCCAGTGATGAAAAACATATCCCCTATCCTAAGGATAGGGGATAAGTTTGAGATTGCAGGGGGCCCGACTGCTGGGGCCCCCCCCACAATCTCCTGTACGGGGGCCAGGCTCGCACAAAGCGGCGGCCGACACGCCCCTCTATACAACTCTATGGCAGAGCCAGAGATTGCCAAATGCAGCGCTCCGACTCTGCCATAGAGTTGTATTGAGGGGGGTGGTCAACACGCCCCCATGCCGCGGGCTGTCAGCGCCCCGTACAGGAGATCGCGGGGGGCCCCAGCGGTCGGACCCCCCGCGATCTGAAACTTATCCCCTATACCTTGGATAGGGGATAAGTTGTTCACCAATGGATATCTCCTTTAACCTCAATAGGAAATTGAAAATCGAAAAACAGATCTGAAGCATTTTAGTTTCATATAAACTCTTATGTATACCGCCACATATCTGACCCATATCCATTCATCTCAATGGGTCGAACATAGCCTACTGGGACATATGGCCAGACCGGTATGCCGATGAATAATGCCACATATCAGAGCCGTACCCATCCATCTCAATGGGTCAAGCATAGTTAGTAGTGATTATGTATGTATGGTGCATTCCTAACATATATTGTACTATTGTGGGACTCCAAAGTGCAGGCGAAGGGCACATTTGAGTTCTACAAAAAAAACAAAAAAAATTAAAAATAAAACAACAGTAGAAACAGACTGAACGTTGGAGGAGATTTATCAAAACCTGTGTAGAGGAAGCGTGGTGCAGTTGCCCATAGCAACCAGATTGCTTCTTTAACTTTTGAATATGCCTGTGAAATATAACAGAAGCAATCTGATCGGTTGCTATGGGCAACTGCACCACTCTTCTGCTCAGGTTTTGGTAAATCTCCCCTATTGTCACAATAACTCACTGAGATGAACGGGCATAGCTCAGATATGTGGCAATATACATCATCGTATACATCGTTTGCTCGTGTGCCCTAGTAGACCAGTGTTTTCCAAACAGTGTGCCTCCAGCTGTTGCAAAACCACAACTCCCAGCATGCTGGGAGTTATGGTTTTGCAACAGCTGGAGGAACGCTGTTTGGAAAACACTGTAGTAGACTACATCCAGTCCACCGAGATGAATTGGCGCCGGTTGGGTATGCTTCCGTACACATCAGTGCTCTGCCCATATATACAGCCCACATACGACTTCAACACAATATTAATTTACCCAGAAGGAGGCAACAAAGGTCACACCTCTCTTACACCATAGCACACATCATAAATGTTTTTTTTTTTTTTTTTTTGTCGCGTTAAGACAGATGCATTAAATAGTTCTGTCTGGCATGAGGGGGACACACCCCTTGACACTTGAGCATCTACAATACATAATAATATGATTATATATATATATATATATATAACTTTTTTTTTTTAAACGTGCTGCGTATTTTGGTGCATTTTTCTTCCCAAATCAAAAACCACCCATTGACAAGTCGTCCCCAACACTCCTATTTTACAACAGGAAGTACACCCCGAATATCTTAATAGGTATCGGAGAGCAGCGGCAGACGTAGAGTACTAGCGACTACAACTCCCAACATTCAATGAAGAAGAGAGATCTGACCATTCCACAGAGTTTTCTCTTAACCCAAGTGGCGGCTGCAAAAACCACAACTCCTATCATGTCCTGACAACCTTAAACAGCATCAGATGGCAACTACTAACTACTCCCATCATTCAATAAGAGCAAGATCTGTGACCATTCTGCAGTGTTTCCCACTAGCCAGGGCAGCAGCTGCAAAAAACAATGGCGACTACAACTCCCATCATTTCATAAGCGCAAGATCTGTGACCATTTTACAGTGTTTCCCAGCCTGAGGTTGTGCAGCGGCTGCAAAAAACAACAACTCCCATAATGTGAAACTGTGAACCATCGCCCAAGGCTGTGTAGCAGTTGCAGAACTACAACTCCCATTATGCCCTGAAAGACTTCGGCTGTCAGTGCATAATGAGAGTTGTAGTTTTGCAACAGTAGTAATATAATATACTTGAGGGGACCCCCCGGGGACGCCCATACACCATACATGTGACATCTATGTCCCCTCAAATATATAATTTAAAAAAAGTGGAGTTTCCCTTTAAGAAATCGTAAAACGTGACCGCCTCGCTCGTGCCCCTCACCGTCAATGTCTCCCAGGGTGAGCTCATCCCCGAGTTCCGTCAGCGTCTCCATGTTCTCCATACTGGTAAAAGCAATACGTCGCTCCCCGCCCGGGAAAGCCTTCGCCTTCTCGCTGCTCCTGTCACTTTCCTTCCGAAATCAACAACCTGTCACAGGCGAAACCGACGCCATGTTCCTCCCCGCACCGCCCCTCCGCTGGTGATGACGTCAGCCTCCTTACCCCCCTCCACTTTGCGTGCCTAGCCTCGTTGCGCAGACACATAAAACCATAGGCAAAGCACGATGATTGAAAACGAGGCTTGGTTTTCCTTCCCTGGACGCCAGGCGTGTGTGAGGGTGTGAGGGTTGGGAGGCTCTGAAAGCCCCGCCCACTCCTCTTGTAATAGCGCGTGCTGGTTGTTTTGTTGTCAATGAGACCAGGGCTCGCCGACCAATGGGAAGGCTTGGCGTGCTGTGGGGTGATGTGACGTCACCGATCAGGGGATCTATATTTGCATATGAGGCCGCGGCGCCTCCACACACAAAACTCACTCCGTTGTGTCTCCCGCCGTCGTGGAGACTGACAGCTGTGAGCTCGTGGTTAACCCGTTATGTGCCAGTGAAGGGGAATAGAGCCCCAGTTCACATTCCGAAACCGCGCAAAGCCGCCCTGACATGCAGTTCTCACATAGGTGCACTATATGCATGACTCCGTATTGTGTTCATACATCAGGAAATGGCATGAAAATAGACAAGATTTACTAAACCCAACTCTTAACCCCTTGAGGTCACAACCTATTTTCATTGTTATGTTTAAGTTTTTCCTCCTCGTCTTTTAAGAGCCATAAGTTTAAATAGGTATTCGGGGATTTTTTTTAATTATTTGCTACAGGGGTTGTACAGTTAGTGTGGTTCATAATATAGTGTCTGTACTTGTGTTTCATGGTGGTTTTGCAATTCTGTGATTTTTGCCCCAATGTTTATTTTAAACAGCATACAACATTACTCAAGTCTCAGGCTTTTCTGGGTTGCAGTGCAGCCGAGACATTACATCACTAGTCAGTGTTCAGAGGGAGCTTGTCTTTGCTTCAATGGAATGGCACCCTGGTCAGAAAACACTGGTATTGTGTTTCAATGGGTGGGGTGGCTGATATATAGTAGGGAGAAAAGCGATCTCACAAACAAGAAACTATGGGATTTGTAGACTGAGAGAACGAACTCCAACAGGTAGCAAGTAGCCAGTTCACAAAAAGATAGCCACAGCATTATGGTAATTTCACAACCTGGGGTGTAGCTATAGAGGTGGCAGTCGCATCGGGGCCCTGGTACCTAAGGGGGCCCCAAAGCACATCTTCCCCATAAGAGACCAGTATTATAATTGGCAAATGGGGCCCTATTTCATATTTTGCATCGGGGTCCAGAAGTTGCAAGCTACACCTCTGCTCACAACATAGCCAATTAGCCTCAAGACAAGCAAAGATCCTTCCTAAGCATGTCCAATACTGTCTGGCAGGTACGTACTAAAATCACTTTATGGTGGATAACCCTTTTAACCCCTTAACAACATAGGATATAAATGTACGTCCTGGTGCCATGGTAATTAACCCCTTAAGGACCAAGGGCGTACAGGTATGCCTTTGCTCCCTGGTACTTAAGGACCAAGGGCGTACCTGTACGCCCGTGGGAATTTCGGTCCCCGCCACGCGCCGGGCGGGGACCAGATCGGGGTGACTGCTGATATCTATCAGCAGGCACCCCGTGCAAATGCCCAGGGGGGTCATCAAACTTGCGATTTGCGGCTATTCCGGGTCATACGGGTCTATAGTGACCCGTTGACCCGGAAAATAAAGGGGTTCGCGGATGTCCTAGACACCCACGATCCCCTTGAAGCAATAGGAGTGAGGTGGCAGGGGTGCCACCCCTCCTATCTCTGCTATTGGTATTCTAGACGTGACCACAAATAGCAGATCGGGGGCGGGGGGCTTTACTTTCAGTTTCCCCGTTCTGCCCACCCACAATAGGCGGGGCAGGACGGGGAAACCGACAGGGACCGGCGCAGAAGATCCACTTACCCATCGGCGACGGCAGCGGGCGACAATCAGCGGCGGCATCGGGCGACGATCGGCGGAAGAAGAGGACGGCGACGCAGCTCCCTGGATCCGACAGAAGCCGGTGAGTTACTTAGCAACATCTGGAGGGCTACAGTGTGAGACCACTATAGTGGTCTCTAAACTGTAACCCTCCAGATGTTGAAAAACTACAATTCCCAGCATGCCCAGAGAGCTGTTTATGCATGCTGGGAGTTGCAGTTTTGCAACAGCTGGAGGTCTACAGTTTGAGACCACTGCACAGTGATCTCTATACTGTGCACCTCCAGATCTTGCAAAACTACAACTGATAGCATGCCCACACAGCAGTTTGCTGTCTGGGCATGCTGAGAGTTGTAGTTTTGCAACATCTGGAGGTCCACAGTTTGGAGACCACTGTGCAGTGGTCTCTAAACTATAGCTCTCCAGATGTTGCAAAACTGCAACTCCCAGCATGCCTAAACAGCTGTCTCTGCATGCTGAGAGTTGTAGTTGTGTACCTCCAGCTGTTGCATAACTACATCTCCCAGCATGCCTTTCGGCGATCAGTACATGCTGGGAGTTGAAGTTATGCAACAGCTGGAGGCACACTGGTTGGAAAATACTGAGTTAGGTAACAGAACCTACCTGAAGGTTTTCCAACCAGTGTGCCTCCAGCTGTTGCAAAGGTACAACTCCCAGCATGCACGGTCTGTCAGTACATGCTGGGAGTTGTAGTTTTGAAACAGCTGGAGATTTACCCCCCCTTGTGAACGTACAGGGTACATTCACACTGCGGGTATACAGTAAGTTTACTACTTCAAGTATGAGCTGCGGCAAATTTTTCGCCGCAGCGCAAACTCCTAGCGGTAAATTCACTGTAAACATCTGCCAGTGTGAACGTACCCCAAAAACACTACACTACACTAACACATAATAAAGGGTAAAACACTACATATACACCCCCTTACACTGTCCCCCCAATAAAAATAAAAAACGTATTGTACGGCAGTGTTTCCAAAACAGAGCCTCCAGCTGTTGCAAAACAACAACTCACAGCATTTCCAGACAGCCACTGACTGTCCAGGCATGCTGGGAGTTTAGCAACAGCTGGAGGCACCCTGTTTGGGAATCACTGGCGTAGAATACCCCTATGTCCACCCCTGTGCAATCCCTAATTTAGTCCTCAAATGCGCATGGCGCTCTCTCAATTCAGGCTTTTTTTCCTTTTACCCCTTATGAAAAAGAAAAGTTGGGGTCTACACCAGCCTGTTAGTGTAAACAAAATTTTTTTTTAGGCTCAGGAGTGAGAGGGCACCATGTACATTTGAGGCCTAAATTGGTGATTTGCACAGGGGTGGCTGATTTTACAGCAGTTCTGACATAAACCCAAAAAAAATAAATACCCACATGTGACCCCATTTTGGAAACGACACCCCTCACGGAACGTAACAAGGGGTATAGTGAGCCTTAACACCCCACAGGTGTTTGACGAATTTTCATTAAAGTTGGATGGGAAAATGAAAAAAATATATTTTTTTCACTAAAATTCACCCTAAATTTTTCATTTTCACAAGGGAAAATAGGAAAAAAGCCCCCCAAAATTTGTAACCCCATTTCTTCTGAGTAAGAACATACCCCATATGTGGATGTAAAGTGCTCTATGGGTGCACTACAATGCTCAGAAGAGAAGGAGCGCCATTGGGATTTTGAAGAGAAAATTTGTCCGGAATTGAAGGCCACTTGTGTTTACAAAGCCCCCATGGTACCAGAACAATGGACCCCCCCCCCCCCACATGTGACCCCATTTTGGAAACTACACCCCTCATGTAATGTAATAAGGGGTACAGTGAGCATTTACGCCCCACAGGTGTCTGACAGATTTTTGGAACAGTGATCCGTGAAAATGAAAAATTTAATTTTCCATTTGCACAGCCCACTGTTCCAAAGATCTGTCAAATGCCAGTGGGGTGTAAATGCTCACTGCACCACTTATTAAATTCTGTGAGGGGTGTAGTTTCCAAAATAGGGTCACATGTGGGGGGGTCCACTGTTCTGGCACCACGGGGGGCTTTGTAAATGCACATGGCCCCTGACTACCATTCCAAACAAATTCTTTTTCCCAAAGCTCAATGGTGCTCCTCCTCTTCTGAGCATTGTAGTTCGCCCGTAGTGCACTTCAGGTCAACTTATGGGGTACCTCCATAGTCAGAAGAGATGGGGTTACAAATTTTGGGGGGTATTTTCTGCTATTAACCCTTGCAAAAATGTGAAATTTGGGGGGAAACACATTTTAGTGAAAAAAATGTATATTTTTTTTTACATATGCAAAAAGCGTGAAACCCCTGTGGGGTATTAAGGCTCACTTTATTCCTTGTTACGTTCCTCAAGGGGTCTAGTTTCCAAAATGGTATGCCATGTGTTTTTTTTTTTTGCTGTTCTGGCACCATAGGGGCTTCCTAAATGCGACATGCCCCCCGAGCAAAATTTGCTCTCAAAAAGCCAAATATCACTCCTTCTTTTCTGAGCATTGTAGTTCGCCTGTAGTGCACTTCAGGCCAACTTATGGGGTACCTCCATACTCAGAAGAGATGTGGTTACACATTTTTGGGGGTATTTTCTGCTATTAACCCTTGCAAAAATGTGAAATTTGGGGGGAAACACACATTTTAGTGAAAAAAAAATTTTTTTTTACATATGCAAAAGTCGTGAAACACCTGTGGGGTATTAAGGCTCACTTAATTCCTTGTTACGTTCCTCAAGGGGTCTAGTTTCCAAAATGGTATGCCATGTGTTTTTTTTTTGCTGTTCTGGCACCATAGGGGCTTCCTAAATGCACATGCCCCCCAAAAACCATTTCTGAAAAACGTACTCTCCAAAATCCCCTTGTCGCTCCTTCGCTTCTGAGCCCTCTACTGCGCTCGCCGAACAATTTACATAGACATATGAGGTATGTCCTTACTCGAGAGAAATTGGGCTACAAATATAAGTATACATTTTCTCCTTTTACCCCTTGTAAAAATTCAAAAGATTGTGAATTTTCTCCTTCACTTTGCTGCTATTCCTGTGAAACACCTAAAGGGTTAAAACACTTACTAAATGTCATTTTGAATACTTTGGGGGGGGTGCAGTTTTTATAATGGGGTAATTTGTGGGGTATTTCTAATATGAAGACCCTTCAAATCCTCTTCAAACCTGAACTGGTCCCTGAAAAATAGTGAGTTTGAAAATGTTGTGAAAAATTGGAAAATTCCTGCTGAACTTTGAAGCCCTCTGATGTCTTCCAAAAGTAAAAACTCATCAATTTTATTATTCAAACATAAAGTAGACATATTGTAAATGTGAATAAAAAATTTTTGGGGGGGGGAATATCCATTTTCCTTACAAACAGAGAGCTTCAAAGTTAGAAAAATGCTAAATTTTCACATTTTTCATAATATTTTGGGATTTTTCACCAAGAAAGGATGCAAGTTACCACAAAATTTTACCACTACGTTAAAGTAGAATATGTCCCGAAAAAACATTCTCGGAATCAGAATGATAACTAAAAGCATTCCAGAGTTATTAATGTTTAAAGTGACAGTGGTCAGATGTGCAAAAAACACTCTGGTCCTAAGGTGTAAAATGGCCTGGTCCTTAAGGGGTTAAAGCACAAGGATGTATATTTATGTCCTATACATGATGCGAGCAGCGGACCTGCCAGTAATGATGGACACTAATGATCAGCAGACCTGCCAGTAATGATCGCACTAATCTCCAAAATAAACCCCTCAGATGCCGATCATTGAAGATGGCAGATGGAGGTCCCCTCACCTGGCTCCACCACTCTCCCGGGGTCTTCTCTTCTGGTATGATATCGAGCAGACCAGAGAAGAAGATTGCCGATAATATTGATTAGTGCTATGCCTATGCATAGCACTTAACAGTATTAGCAATCTAATGATTGCTATAAATACTAGGGATCGACCGATATCGTTTTTTTAGGGCCGATACCGATAACCGGTGCAGGTTAGGGCCGATAGCCGATAACTTATACCGATATTCCGATATAAGTTATCGGCTATTTAACCCCCTGCGACACCGCTGCAGATCATTGATTTAAAGCGGGCGCTTTAAATCAATGATCTGCAGTGGCTTTTGCGGGGCCATAGGCCGCCGCCACCACACGCTTCTCTCCCCTACCTGTCAGGGTGGTCCGGGCCATCCATCCATCGTTCATGTAGTGTCCGGGGGCATTCCGAGTGGAGGGTGGTCCGGTCCGGGCTGTCCTTCTTCTCCGGTGGTCATCTTCTCCACTCCGGGCAGGCTCCGGCCTAGTACGCTACATAGACTCCGCTGCGCAGTGACGCCCATGCGCAGCGACGCACCTGACGTCACGGCGTAGCGGCGTCTATGCAGCGTACTAGGCCGGAGCCTGCCCGGAGTGGAGAAGAAGACCGTGGGAGAAGAAGGACAGCCCGGACCGGTTCACTCTTCACCCGGAATGCCCCCGGACACTACAGGAAGGATGGATGGCCCGTACCGACCCCATTACGGGTAAGTTTAATTTTTTTATTGACTCGGAGGGTGGGGGAGGGGCCCGACCGGTATAGCGGTATGGGCAAAAATCCATACCGGTATACCGCCTAGCATCACAGTGGGGGGGGTGCGGTGCGGTGGGTCGGGGGTGCGGTGCGGCGGGTCGAGGGGGTGGCGGTCGCGGTGCGGTGGGAGCGGTGCGGGGGGCGGGGCATTATCGGCTTATCGGCAAGATAATTGCCGATACCGATAATGCCCAAAATCGTGATTATCAGCCGATAATATCGGCCATACCGATAATCGGTCGATCCCTAATAAATACGTTTTTTCCGGCGTAAAAGACGACTTTTTAACCTAGGAAAATCTTCTCAAAAGTCGGTGGTCATCTTATACGCCTTATATGTATTTACAACTGTTTGCATGCCAACGATCCGATCGCTTCTCGTAGTGACTCTGTCCCGCCCTGCCTCCTGCAGCGTGATTGGGCACATCACACCACATGACAAGCACACCTAGCAATGCGTCATTGGTTACCGCAGTGGGCTCGAGTTTATGCATCTACAGCGCTGATCAGCACGTCCAGATATGGCGCGGGCTCCCGACTCAAGCCTGTGTCATACTGGCCTGCCCCCAGCTTATTCCTGTTGCTGGGGGCCGGCATTAATTGCTGACATGCTGCGATCAACACGGCCGGCTATTAACCCTTTAGATCGTCTTTATCCCGTCCTTGGTGGTCCAGTGGGGTGGATCGCCCCCCCCACAGCGCGATCCACTGCTGAGGTAGTCGGAGGGCTTACCTCTCCTTCCATGCCGACTCCTGCATTGAGAATGATAATGCCTGGCAGGACCAGGCTTCATCAATCTAGCGCAGAGCATACAGATCAATGTGGTTTTATCGAACCACTTTGATCTGTATGAGGAATGAAATAATTCCTCCTAAAGATCCCCTAAGGGAACTAAAAATGTAAAAAAAAATAAAAAAGTTTCAAAACACACACATTAACTTCTTTCCTTATTAAAAGTTTAAATCACTCCCCCTTTATCCAAATTCCATATAAAAAATATATAAACATAAAAAAAAAACATATGTGGTATCGCCGCATGCGTAAATGTCCGAATTATAACAATATATTGTTAATTAAACCACATGGTCAATGGCGTACACATGGTCAATGGCGTATTTTTGATCAGTTTTTATACCATAAAAAATGTAAAAAGTCAGATCAAAACAAAAATGGTACCGATATAAACTTCAGATCACAGCGCAAAATATGAGCCTTCACACAGCCCCGTAGGCGGAGAAATAAAAAAGTTATAGGGGTCAGAAGATGACAATTTTAAATGTAAACATTTTCGTGCATGTAGTTATGATTTTTTTCAGAAGTAATACAAAATTAAACCTATATAAGTAGGATATCAATTTAATCATATGGAACTACAGAATAAAGATAAAGTGTCATATAGCCTTATAAGGCAAGTATATCCCAAACTCTATATTTTAACTGTAAAAGTTGGGGGTCGTCTTACACGCCCAGTCGTTGTCACACACCTGGGCACCTGGATGCGGGCGGTCTGGAACAGGATGTGGATCCTCTACCTGTGTGGCTGATGACTTGGACCGTATCGGGGAGCAGAGTCTAAGGTGCCGTTGGTCTTCACCAGAGCCCGCCACAAAGCAGGATGGATTTGCTGCGGCAGGCAACACCCAGGTCGCTACCCCCAATATGGCTCGACCACACAGTTAACTGGGCAAGACAAGGTACAGGAGGATGAGACAGAGGCGTAGTCAATGTAGCAGAAGGTCAAGGCAGGCGGCAAAGGTTCGTAGTCAATTAACGTAGCAGAAAGGTACGGTACGCTAGGGTACGCTTTCTCACAGGCAAATGGCACTGAAGATCTGGCAGGGGTGTGTGGGAGGTGCAACAACTTTATAATGTGCTGTTCAGGTGTATTACTAATTATGGGCGTACTGGCCCTTTAAATCTCAGAGCACCAGTGCGTGCGCACCCTAGGAGACGGGGACACGCGCTTTGGAGCTGAGACACAGTAAAGGAGGCAGCAGAGGAGCGAGGTAAGTGACGGGTCGGGGCTCGCATGCGGGCACATCCTGCGATGCGAATCCCAGCCCTGCCGGAAGCAGAAACAGTGCGCTTGCGGTTGATATTGTGCGGCCGGAGCACAGGTAGTGACAGCCGTCTTATATGCCAGAAAATACGGTAGTCCCATATGGGGACTTAAAAAGTTATAAGAAAAAGAGATTTAAAAAGTTTAAAAAAAAATAAGAAAAAGCTCCTGTTACGATTCGGCAGGCTGGAGGTGGATCCTCTGTGTCAGAGAGGGATTGGCGTGGACCGTGTCGGTGGACCGGTTCTAAGTTGCTACTGGTTTTCACCAGAGCCCGCCGCAAAGCGGGATGGTCTTGCAGCGGCGGTAGCAACCAGATCGTATCCACCGGCAATTGCTCAACCTCTCTGACTGCTGAGATAGGCATGGTACAAGGGATAAGGCAAGAGCAAGGTCGGACGTAGCAGAAGGTCAGGGCAGGCAGCAAGGATCGTAGTCAGGGGCAACGGCAGGAGATCTGGAACACAAGCTAGGAACACACAAGGAAAGGCTTTCACTGGCACAAAGGCAAGGAAGTGCAGGGGAAGTGAGGTAATATAGCCAGGAAGCAGGTGGAAGCTAATTAGGCTGATTGGGCCAGGCACCAATCACTGGTGCACTGGCCCTTTAAATCTAGAGAGCTGGCGCGCGCGCGCCCTAGGGAGCGGAGCCGCGCGCGCCAGGACGTGACAGCCGGGGGCCAGGACAGGTGAGTGACTTGGGATGCGATTCGCGAGCGGGCGTGTCCCGCTATGCGAATCGCATCCCCGCCGGCAGAGTCAGTGCACCGCTCCCGGTCAGCGGGTCTGACCGGGGCGCTGCAGAGAGAGGAACGCCGCAAGCGCTCCGGGGAGGAGCAGGGACCCGGAGCGCTCCGCGTAACAGCTCCTCCCCCAATAAAAGTTTAAATGTCCCCTTTTCCCCATTTTACCCCAAAATGCGTAAAAAAATTATGAATACACATGTTTGGTATCAAGAAGTGCGTAAATGTCTGAACTATCAAAACATATTGTAAATGATCCCGTATGGTGAACGGCGTAAACGTTAAAAAAAAAGTCCAAAATTGCTGCTTGTGTTGTCACATACAATAATGATATAAAAAACTAATAAAACTTCACATATATGCAAAAGTGGTACCGATAAAAACTACGGATCACAGCGCAATAAAATGAGCCTTCATACAGCCCCGTATACCGAACATTTTGAAAGTTATACATTGTCAAAATAGAGCAATTTTAAACAGATTTTTTGTAAAAAAAAATAAAAATAAATGAGTTTAAAGGGGTACTCCAGTGGAAAACATTTTTTTTATTATCAACTGGTGCCAGAAAGTTAAACATATTTGTAAATTACCTCTATTAAAAAATCTTAATCCTTCCAGTACTTATCAGCTGCTGTAAACTACTGAGGAAATTATTTTCATTTTGGATTTATTTTCTGTCTAGGCACAGTGCTATCTGCTGACACCTCTGTCCATATCAGGAACTGTCTAGAGCAGAAGCAAATCCCCATAGCAAACCTCTCCTGCTATCGACAGTTCCTGACATGGACAGAGATGTCAGCAGAGAGCCCTGTGGTCAGACTGGAAAGAAATTAAAAAACTTCCTCTGATAAGTGCTGGAAGGAATGAGATTTTTTAATGGAAGTAATTTACAAATCTGTTTAACTTTCTGGCACCAGTTACATAGTTACATAGTTGGTTTAAAATAAATTGTCTTGCACCGGAGTACCCCTTTAACCCCTTAACGACGCAGGACGTATATTTACGTCCTGCGCCAGCTCCCGCGATATGAAGCGGGATCGTGCCGCGATCCCGCATCATATCGCGTCCGTCCCGGCGCTAATCAACGGCCGGGACCCGCGGCTAATACCACACATCGCCGATCGCGGCGATGTGCGGTATTAACCCTTTAGAAGCCGTGGTCAAAGCTGACCGCCGCTTCTAAAGTGAAAGTGAAAGTGACACCGCTGCTCAGTCGGGCTGTTCGGGACCGCCGCGGTGAAATCGCGGCGTCCCGAACAGCTGACTGGACACTGGGAGGGCCCTTACCTGCCTCCTCGGTGTCCGATCGACGAATGGCTGCTCCGTGCCTGAGATCCAGGCAGGAGCAGTCAAGCGCCGATAACACTGATCACAGGCGTGTTAATACACGCCTGTGATCTGTGTAAGCGATCAGTGTGTGCAGTGTTATAGGTCCCTATGGGACCTATAACACTGCAAAAAAAATGTAAAAAAAAGTTTTAATAAAGGTCATTTAACCCCTTCCCTAATAAAAGTTTGAATCACCCCCCTTTTCCCATAAAAAAAATAAAACAGTGTAAAAAAAATAAAAAATAAACATATGTGGTATCGCTGCGTGCGTAAATGTCCGAACTATAAAAATATATCATTAATTAAACCGTACGGTCAATGGCGTATGCGCAAAAAAATTCCAACGTCCCAAAAAGCGTATTTTGGTCACTTTTTATACCATTAAAAAATGAATAAAAAGTGATCAAAAAGTCTGATCAAAACAAAAATCATACCGATAAAAACTTCAGATCACGGCGCAAAAAATGAGTCCTCATACCGCCCTGTACATGGAAAAATAAAAAAAGTTATAGGGGTCAGAAGATGACATTTTTAAACGTATAAATTTTCCTGCATGTAGTTATGATTTTTTCCAGAAGTGCGACAAAATCAAACCTATATAAGTAGGGTATCATTTTAACCGTATGGACCTACAGAATAATGATAAGGTGTAATTTTTACCGAAATATGCACTGCGTAGAAAAGGAAGCCCCCAAAAGTTACAAAATGGCGTTTTTTTTCCCATTTGGCCGTGCATTTTTGGGTAAAATGACTAACGTCACTGCAAAGTAGAATTGGCGACGCAAAAAATAAGCCATAATATGGATTTTTAGGTGGAAAATTGAAAGGGTTATGATTTTTAAAAGGTAAGGAGGAAAAAACGAAAGTGCAAAAACGGAAAAACCCTGAGTCCTTAAGGGGTTAAAGGTGTATTCTGGCCAAAGACATTTTATCCCTATCCAAAGGATAAGATTTCTGATCGCGCAGGACTTACTGCTGGGACCCCCTGCGATCTCTGTGCAGCACCCGCATTCTATGCTGGGCTGCTGCTGCAGTGTCGGAAACCTCTGTGTTTTTGGGACTGGTGACGTGATGTCACGCCACGCCCCCTCACGATGTCATGCCTTCCTCCCACCAATTATGTCTATGGGAGAGGGCATGACAGATAGGGGATAAGATGTCTTTGGCCGGAATACTCCTTTAACCCCTTAAGGACACATGACGTTCTCATACGTCTCCATTTCCGAGTCCTTAAGGACACATGACGTACGAGAACGTCATGTGCTTTACCGGCCCCCCGCAGCCATCTGGAGTGGAGCCAGTGCCCGATGCCTGCTGAAATCGTTCAGCAGGCATCGGGGCATATCGCCCAGGGGGGTCATGATGATCGCTCCAGTGACCCGGTGACCCAGAATTACTGGCTGATCGGGGCCCTCAGAGACGGCCCCGAACAGCCATAGCCAGCAGGGGTGAGGTGGCACTGGTGCCACCTCATGATCACTCTGATTCGTCGGCCGGTTTCCCGGCCAACCAATCAGGGCGCCTGCTGCGGGTGTCACTCCCACAACCCGCTCCGCCCCTCTTCGGGAGGACGTGAGCGGGTGCGGGAAGAAGACCCCGGGTGCTGGGGACCCCGATCCCCGGCGTCCTTGTTGGGATCGGGGCCCCAGGAGCAGCGGCGAGGGACTGACCTGCGCAGCGGCGTGGAGAAGCAGCAGTAGGAGGTGAGTGACAGCCTCCTGCTGTTGCTTAGCAACAGCTCCCAGCATGCAAAAAGGGCATGCTGGGAGCTGTAGTTATGCAACAGCAGGAGGCAGACCACCACAACTCCCAGAATTCCCTTATGGGCATGCTGGGACTTATAGTTTTGCAACAGCTGGAGGCACATTTTTTCTATGGAAAAGTGTACCTTCAGCTGTTGTATAACTACAACTCCCAGCTTGCACAATCAGCTAAAGTGCATGCTGGGAGTTGTAGTGGTGCATCTGCTGGTTGCATAACTACAACTCCCAGCATGCCCGTTGGCTGTCGGTGACTGCTGAGAGTTGTAGTTTTGCAACAGCTGAAGGCACACTGAGTTAAGTAGCAAACCAGTGTGTCTCCAGCTGTTGCATAACTACAATCCCCAGCATCCCCAGCCAAAGTAGTATGCCTCCAGCTGTTGCATAACTACAAGACCCAGCATGCCCTTCCGCTGTCCGTACATGCTGGGGGTTGTAGCTTTTGCAACAGCTGAAGGCACACTGGTTGCAAAACACTGAGTTTGTTACCAAGCTCGGTGTTTCACAACCAGTGTGCCTCCAGCTGTTGCAAAACTGCAACTCCCAGGATGCACTGATAGACCGTACATGCTGGGAGTTGTAGTTTTGCAACAGCTGGATGTTTCTCCCCCCCCCCCCCCCCCAATGTGAATGTACAGGGTACACTCACATGGGCGGAGGTTTACAGTAAGTATCCAGCTGCAAGTTTGAGCTGTGGCAAATTTTCTGCTGCAGCTCAAACTGCCAGCGAGAAACTACTGTGAACCCCTGCCCGTGCGACTGTATCCTAAAAACACTACACTAACACAAAATAAAATAAAAAACACTACATATACACATACCCCTACACAGCCCCCTATCCTCCCCAATAAAAATGAAAAACATCTGGAACGCCACTGATTCCAAAACTGAGCCTCCAACTGTTGCAAAACAACTACTCCCAGTATTGCCAGATAGCCACTGACTGTCTAGGCATGCTGGGAGTTTTACAACAGCTGGAGGCACCCTGTTTGGGAATCACTGGCGTAGAATACCCCTATGTCCACCCCTATGCAAGTCCCTAATTTAGGCCTCAAATGCGCATGGCACTCTCACTTTGGAGCCCTGTCATATTTCAAGTCAACAGTTTAGGGTCACATATGGGGTATCGCCGTACTCGGTAGAAATTGTGTTACAAATTTTGGGGGGTATTTTCTGCTATTACCCTTTTTAAAAATGTAAAATTTTTGGGAAAACAAGCATTTTAGGTAAAAAAAAAATTAGTTTTTTACATATACAAAAGTCGTGAAACACCTGTGGGGTATAAAGGTTCACATTACCCCTTGTTACGTTCCCCGAGGGGTCTAGTTTCCAAAATGGTATGCCATGTGTTTTTTTTTTTTTTTTTTTGCTTTCCTGGCACCATAGGGGCTTCCTAAATGCGGCATGCCCCCAGAGCAAAATTTGCTTTCAAAAAGCCAAATGTGACTCCTTCTCTTCGGAGAACTGTAGTGCGCCAGCAGAGCACTTTTCACCCCCATATGGGGTGTTTTCTGAATCTGGAGTAATTGGGCTTCAAATTTTGGGGGTATTTTCTGCTATTACCCTTTTTAAAAATGTAAAAATTTTGGGAAACCAAGCATTTTAGGTAAAAAAAAACATATGCAACATTTTTTTTTACATATGCAAAAGTCGTGAAACACCTGTAGGGTATTAAGGTTCACATTACCCCTTGTTACGTTCCCCGAGGGGTCTAGTTTCCAAAATAGTATGCTGTCCTGGCACCATAGGGGCTTCCTAAAGGTGACATGCCCCCCAAAAACCATTTGTCGCTCCTTCCCTTCTGAGCCCTCTACTGCGCCCGCTGAACAATTAACATAGACATATGAGGTATATGCTTACTCGAGAGAAATTGGGTTTCAAATACCAGTAAAAATGTTCTCCTTTTTACCCCTTGCAAAAATTCAAAAATTGGGTCTACAAGAACATGCGAGTGTAAAAAATGAAGATTTTGAATTTTCTCCTTCAATTTGCTGCTATTCCTGTGAAACACCTAAAGGGTTAATACACTTACTGAATGTCATTTTGAATACTTTGGGGGGTGTAGTTTTTATAATGGGGTCTTTTATGGGGTATTTCTAATATGACGACCCTTCAAATCCACTTCAAAACTGAACTGGTCCCTGAAAAATAGTGAGTTTGAAAATTTTGTGAAAAATTTCAAAATTGCTGCTGAACTTTGAAGCCCTCTGATGTCTTCCAAAAGTAAAAACTCATAAATTTTATGATGCAAACATAAAGTAGACATATTGTGTATGTGAACCCCAAAAAAATATATTTTGAATATCCATTTTCCTTACAAGCAGAGAGCTTCAAAGTTAGAAAAATGCAAAATTTTCATTTTGTTCATCAAATTTGGGGATTTTTCACCAAGAAAGGATGCAAGTTACCATAAAATGTTACCACTAAGTTAAAGTAGAATATGTCATCGTACTGACCCACAGAATAAAATAAAAAAACATGTCATTTTTACTGTAAAGTGTGCAACGTGAAAACAAAACCTTTCAAAATTTGCTAAATTGCTGTTTTCTTATTATTTTCCCACACAAATAATATTTTTTTGGTTTTGCCATGCATTATAGGGTAAAATGAGTGATGTCATTACAGAGTACAGGGTGGGCCATTTATATGGATACACCTTAATAAAATGGGAATGGTTGGTGATATTAACTTCCTGTTTGTGGCACATTAGTATATGTGAGGGGGGAAACTTTTCAAGATGGGTGGTGACCATGGCGACCATTTTGAAGTCAGCCATTTTGAATCCAACTGTTGTTTTTTTCAATAGGAAGAGGGTCATGTGTCACATCAAACTTATTGGGAATTTCACAAGAAAAACACTGGTGTGCTTGATTTTTACTTTATACATTCATGAGTTATTTACAAGTTTCTCTTTGTTTACAGCCATTGACATGTTGTCGAGGTTAACACTTGAGGAGCGGATAGAAATTGTGTTGATGTCTGGTGAATGCAGTAACCAGGTCATTGCAGCAGATTTCAATGCAAGACACCCTACTAGACCACCCATCTCCCATGCTACAATTAGCAAACTGCTTGCTAAGTTTCGTGAAACTGGTTAAGTGTTGGATTTGCCAAAATGTGGATGCATGAAATCTGTCACTTATGAAGAAGCATCAGTGGCTGTCCCAGCTTCATTCATCAAGAGCCCACAGCGTAGCACTCGCCGCATGTCACTGGAGAGGGGCATTAGTTGAACATCCCTTCGGTGGATATTAGCTACTCACAAAGGGCACCTATACAAACTCCAGCTACTGTAGCATCTCAACGAGGATGGCCCAGATCGGCACACTGAATTTGCAGAATGGGCAAAACAAAAATTGGAACAGAACCCTCAGTTTACACAGAAGATTTTGTTCAGCGATGAGGCAAACTTTTATGTGAATGGTGAAGTTAACAAACAAAACCACCGCTATTCGTCTGACACTAACCCACATTGGGTAGATCCCTCCAAGACTGTTGGAACACAAAAATTGATGGTATGGTGTGGTATACGGGGTGCAAAGATAGTGGGGCCATTCTTCATCAATGGAAACCTCAAGGCCACTGGATATGCGAAATTGCTACATGATGATGTGTTTCCCTCTTTATGCACTGAAGCTGGCACGTTCCCTGAGTATTTCCAGCAAGATGTTGCACCACCACATTATGGGTGTCAGGTCCGAGCATTCCTAGATGAATAGTTTCCTGGAAAGTGGATTGGTCATCGTGGGCCAGTTGAATGGCCCCCAATGTCTCCTGATCTGACCCCCTTAGACTTTTATCTTTGGGGTCATCTGAAGGCAATTGTCTATGCTGTGAAGATACGAGATGTGCAGCACCTGAAACTACGGATACTGGAAGCTTGTGCTAGCATTACTCCTGCGGTGTATATGGTAGTATATAGCAGTGTATACGGATGCTGGAAGCCTGTGCTAGCATTTCTCCTGCGGTGTATATAGTAGTATATAGCAGTGTATACAGATACTGGAAGCCTGTGCTAGCATTTCTCCTGCGGTGTATATAGTAGTATATAGCAGTGTATACAGATACTGGAAGCCTGTGCTAGCATTTCTCCTGCGGTGTTGCTATCAGTGTGTGAAGAGTGGGAGAAGAGGGTTGCATTGACAATCCAACACAATGGGGAGCAAATTGAACACATTTTAAAAGTGGTCAGAAACTTGTAAATAACTCATAAAAGAATAAAGTTATGTTAAAACCAAGCACATCATTGTTTTTCTTGTGAAATTCCCAATAAGTTTGATGTTTCACATAACCCTCTTCCTATTGAAAAAACAAAAGTTGGATTCAAAATGGCCGACTTCAAAATGGCCACCATGGTCACCACCCATCTTGAAAAGTTTCCCCCCTCACATATACTAATGTGCCACAAACAGGAAGTTAATATCACCAACCATTCCCATTTTATTAAGGTGTATACATATGAATGGCCCACCCTGTACATTAACAAGGCAGGTACAGTGGTGAGTGTCTTCCCCTGTTTTTAATTACTCCAGCATGAATTATAATTGTTTTTAATCATGCACTATGCACTAGAACTTTTTTGGAGTCATATTCCTCTTAAATTTGGCACTACTTATATTGTATTTAATATTTTTGATATATGTTTTAACACTTTGATGTCTTGATTTGTTATACTATTTCTAAATTATGATGTTATGCACTTTGATGGATTGATTGATTGTACACTGTTTAGGGGTATTTAAGAACCCCATTGGATTCACTCACTATGCTTGAGAAAGGAGGCGAGAGGCCTCAGAAACGTTGAACTTTGTGTTGTGAGGATGCACTTTATTGAATCTCCATGTGTGCTGCGATCTTTTCCTTTGGATTGATGCTGGATACCCTGACCAGGAACCCGATGATGGCGTGCACCTTATACTTTTTGCTTTTTGGCAGATGTGCTGCTTGTTAGGACTTCTAGATAGAAGATAGATGGATAGGTGTTTCCTAACCAGGTTGCCTCTAGCTGTTGCAAAACTACAACTCCCAGCATGTTGGGAGTTGTAGTTTTGCAACAGCTGGAGGAACCCTGGTTGGGAAACACTGAGATAGATAGATGGATAGATAGATAGATAGATAGATAGGGAATAGATATAGGACATAAATCAATGTTTCCTAACCAGGATGACTTCAGCATGCTGGAAGTTGTAGTTTTGCAACAGCTGGAGGCACCCTCTTCAGGAAACACTGATCTATCTATCTATCTATCTATCTAGCTGTCAGAGTTTACCAACCCTCCAGCTGTTGCAAAACTATAACTCACAGCATGCTGGGATTTGTAGTTTTGCAACAGCTGGAGGCACCCTGGTAAGGAAGGGGGGGGGGTGAGCAGGGATGGTGCTGTGGGGGGAGGGGAGGAGCAGGGATGGTGCTCAGAAAAGGGGGAGGCTACAGGGATAGTTCTAGAAAGGGGGGACAGGGATGGTGTGTTTCAGGGACACAGAGTTAGGTAACACTGATAAAGATAGATAGATGGATAGGGGGAGATTTATAATTGAGTTTACTCCTTTTCTTGTGTATTTTTTTGCGCAAAAATTTGTGCAGTGACTTTTTTTGCTTCTTTTTTGTGTGTCCTTTTTGATAGAGCAGAAAGCAAGTACTCTATTTTTTGTGTATTGTGGAATGCATTTTACAGTGGATACAATTTTTTTTGTTTAGACAAATTTTTTTGCGCAAATACGTTTTTTAACGCAAAAATACACAATCAAAAAGGACATGTAGGAAAGTGTTTTACCGAGACAGCCGAAGGATACAGGAGCCATCCCTCAACACTGCTAAACTACAACTACTCCCATCATGGGACAGAGTCTGTCCCATGATAGGAGTAGTTGTATTACCGCAGCACAGATGTAGTACACTTGCAAATCCCCAGGCTGCGGGACTATTTTGGGACAGTTAGGACTACTACTCCCATCATGGACAGACTACAGCCATGATGGGAGTTATAGTCCAGGGGCTGAGGGGCAGGGACATTCCCCAGAGACCCGCTGCGATCCGCATTTATTAACTGTAAAAGCTGGCGGCACATGCGGCTACACTGCGCTCCCCGCCAGCTCCAGGCTCCTGTATACACTGTCATAATTCATAATCTCTGCCGCCGGGAGACGGGAGCTCTGATTGGTAAAAAGCTATTCACCAATCAGAGTTCCCGTCTGGAGCCAGCAGGGAGCGCAGTGGAGCCGCATGTACTTGTTGACCGGCTGCGATTTGCACCTCAGCCCCTGGATTATAACTCCCATCATGGATGGAGTCTGTCCATGATGGGAGTAGTAGTCCTAAAAGTCCTGAAGCCGAAGGATGTGCAAGTGCTATCCCTCAGCGCTGCGGTACTACAACTCCTTTTATTGACATTTTTTAAAAACGCTGTTCATCATCGCAATCCACCGAATGTCCTCCACATTCACGTACCTAAAATGCAAAAAAAAAAAAAGAAAAAAGGTTAGTACATTTTTGGCGCTCTCCCCTGGGGTGTTCCTAAACAGGGAACCTCCAATTGTTGACGTCTGCCTACTGTATCCTGTATATACAGTCATCCATAGACAGCTGTATATACAGCATAGCGCACAAAGACTTGACCCCGAACTGCTTACCTTTTCCCTTGCCTGGCTCCTGTATAGTACACATGGGTACACTATGCACCCCTGTATACTATACAGCCAGTGGAGGAAAGTACTGATGCTCTGCACCCTGTATACGTTATACATCACTCCTTACCTCCTTACACTCTGTGGACTGGGCACTCTGCATCCGACCCATGGAGTGGTACCCTGAAGGCAGTAAAAAAAATTGCCACAAGGTACAAAAATGTTTCCACAAACCAGCAAAAACGCAAGAAAACTGTTACAGTTTTTCTGGCGTTATTGCTGGGGGACAAAAGACTTCAATGGAATCCCGGCCTCTAAGCAATAGAACAAAATCCCTGTGTCCACTTTTCCTGTGAAGTGCAGCTCAGGTGTACAAAAAGAACTGTGTGGAGATTTAGAACTTTGCACAAAATGTATCATGTGCCTTGCACAAGTATGGTAGATTTGGTGCAATTGCACCAAATTTAGACTAACCAAAACGATCTACAAATAACTTCTACCTACACCAACATTGATAAATTTCCCCCTATGTATTTGTGTGATTGTGTGTATGCAGCAGAGCTGATTGTGTGTATGTTGCAAAGCTGAGTGTGTGATTGTGTATATGCAGCAGAGCTGAGTGTGTAATCATGTGTATGCAGTCGAGCTGAGTGAGTGATTGTGTACATGCAGCACAGCTGAGTGTGTGATCATGTGTATGCAGCCGAGCTGAGTGTGTGATCATGTGTATGCAGCAGAGCTGAGTGAGTGATTGTGTGCATGCAGCACAGCTGAGTATGTGATCATGTGTATGCAGCAGAGCTAAGTGTGTGATCAGGTGTATGTAGCAGAGGGGAGTGTGTGATCAGGTGTATGTAGCAGAGCTGAGTGTGTGTGTGGCAATGCTTACACATAATCATACATTCAGCTCTGCTCCATACCCATGTCGCACGCTAATTTCTGCTACCAAGGTGCCTCCAGCTTTTGCAAAACTGCAACTCCCAGCATGCCAAGTTTTGCAACACTTGGAGGCATTCTGGTTGGTAAACACTGATATAGAGGTAAGGGGACAGATTGTTCAGCAAAATTACATATTTTTTAACCCCAGACATTCTGGAGGAGATTCTCAAAAACTACTGTAATTTCTGTTTCTGCGATATTATTCACACCTTTTTTTTTCCTCCCAAGGTCTATTTTCCTGCTTTGAAAATATGTGAAAATTCATTTTCCCGCCACTTTTGTTTTTTTCCGCACCCAAAAAATTTTTTGGGTTGCAGCCATATTTGATTTTTTTGTGCCAAAACTGCCAAGTTTGGCACCAAAATTTTTGATTTTTGTGCCAAATTTTACATTCCAGAAAATTTTGGTGGAAACATCTCACAAAATATTCCACAAAAATTTGAGGCAGCAGCGGGAAATACACTGCCTACTCACTATACACACAGGGATTTCGGCGGCAGCCCTATGTGTGCAGTGAGTTTTGGAGGTGGGGCCGTGTACCGGCGTGACTTTGACGCGTGGCTACGCCTCCAAAACTCACTACACGCATAGGGCTGCCGCCCGAAAGCCCTGTCTGTATAGTGAGCAAAGAATATGCAGCATATTTCCCGCTGCTGTTGCAAATTTTGTGCAGCATGAAATACGCTGCGTATACGCCAGGTGGGAAGGCACCCTTAAAATGTGGTGGATACTTTTCGTGCTAAATTGATTTTTTTGGCGCAAAATTCTTTGAGAATCTCCCCCTCTGTGTACTTTATAAAGATTTATGATGTTACTATTGTGCAGAGTTTTGTTCAGCACATACTGCTGCTCCGGCACCTCTAGCTATGTGAGTAGTGTACCGCAGGAAAATTCCACAGCTCTGTGAAGTGTGAGGTAGAGAAGGAGTGCACTGTAGAGCCTTTCTATATTTGCACAAAATTCATCAAAGGACATGCACAACTTTTGTAAATTTTGAGCAGGAGTGTAAATTAGACAGGCAGTGTAAAGGGGTAGATCTGTGTACAGTAGACACCTAATGATAAATGGCCCCCATAGGGCATAGATCAGTGTTTCCTGAACAGGGTGCCTCCAGCTGTTGCAAAACTACAACTCCCAGCGTGCTGGGAGTTGTAGTTTTGACAACCGCTGGAGGCACCTTGGTTGGGAAACACTGAGATAGATAGATAGATAGATATAGGACATAGATCAATGTTTCCTAACCAGGGTGACTCCAGCATGCTGGAAGTTGTAGTTTTGCAACAGCTGGAGGCACCCTCTACAGGGAACACTGATCTATCTATCTTTCTATCTATCTTTATCTGCGTTTCCCAACCAGGGTGCCTCCAGCTGTTACACAACTACAACTCCCAGCATGCACTAACAGCCAAAGGGCATGCTGGGAGTTGTAGTTATGCAACAACTGGAGGAGAACAGTTTGGAGACCACTGTGTAGTTGTCTCCAAACTGTATACCTCCAGATGTTGCAAAACTGCTACTCCAAGCATGCCCAGACTGTCCAGGCATGATGGAAGTTGTAGTTCGGCAAAATCTGAATGGCCAGATGTTGCAGAACTACAAGCCCAGCATGCCTGACTGTTTGGGCATGCTGGGAATTATAATTTTGTAATATCTGGAGGTCTACAGTTTGGAGACCACTGTACAGTGGTCTCCAAACTGTGCCCCTCCAGATGTTGAAAAACTATAACTCGCAGCATGCCAAGACTGTCTAGGCATGCTGGGAGTTGTAGTTTTGTAACTTCTGGAAGGCCACAGTGAAGATCAGCCTCCTCTGCTGCCGCCACTCCTCTACGTTGTTGCTTGCTGCTTGCCGCCACCTGCTCCGTGCCATCTTCCCAGACTCCCCCATCCCTCCACCATTGGTCCTGACCGACCAATGGTAGGGGATAGAGGGAGGTGGAACCCTGATCACCCTTATTTTCCGGGCCATGGGGTCACCAGTGACCTTAGTGGCCCAAAAAAATGTGATTCCCCGGTCAGAATTTACCAGCGAATCAAAGTGATCACGGTCTCAGGACCTCCCAAGGCAATGTGCTGGGATGGCTGCTGTTAGATATCAGCAGTAGTCCCGTTCCGATCACCGCCTGGCGAGCTGCAGTTATCGGAAATATGGAGGGCAGGTACGCCCCCCGTCCATAAGTGCCGGAGCATGAGGGCGTAACTGTACGCCCTCCGTCCCCAACAGGTTAATATTTTGTCTTGTAAAATGTTAGATATCAAAATGGAAGCCTAACAGATCCCTAACAAACAAAACTAACAATATAAAATCATATAGTGGCCTTACTGGCTTTCTTTGGTAATCTTCCCTTATGACATCACACATGTGATGTCATCAAGTGTTTGGAGCTATTTCTACCAGCCACTGGTACAGTTCAGGCCTTAGCTATCACAGGGAGCGCACACAAAGAGCAGGAGATGAGGAAGAGGACAAGATGACACAGGAGAGGTACAGAAATCCTAAATATTGATCAGAATACATCCAGAGTTCTAGACTTGAAAATGATTAAATATAATGGGGGAGATTTATCAAAACCTGTGCAGAGGAAAACTTGCCCAGTTGCCCATAGCAACCAATCAGATTGCTTCTTTCATTTTTCACAGGCCTTCATAAAAATGAAAGAAGCGAGCTGATTGGTTGCTATGGGCAACTGGGCAAGTTTTCCTCTGCACAGGTTTTGATAAATCTCCCCCAATGTGTCAAAATAATAATGTAAATTGTATTAAATCTGATTATTTGACTAGACACTTTGCTGATGTTCCCAAATGACCAAGTATATGCTGTCTATTCAATTCTGTTACACAAAGAGTTGGGGGTGTATGTACTGTATGGGTATATTAAGTCTATAGGGGAGAATCATGAAAATCTGTGTAGAGGAAGAGTGGAGCAGTTGCCCATAGCAACCAATCAGATAGCTTCTTTCAGTTTTCAGAAGCCTTTTTTTTTTTTAAATAAAAGAAGTAATCTTATTGGTTGCTAGGGGCAACTGATCAACTTTTTCTCTGCACAGGTTTTGATAAATCTCCCCCTATATTTATAGTTTTTCATACATAGAAAGGGAATAAATGTCCACAACACACCTATATGTTTAACCTAAAACAAGAATTTAGGCTAAAATAATGTATATTTCACTATTATTATGCTGGATTTCATGTATGACTATTAATACTGAATAATAAAAAGAAATGCATACATTGAATTTTCTTTAACAGGATTGGTTAGAGAATTGTAGAGTTCTTCTCCCTCATGGATCTGATCACCTAGTTTCCTCTCTGAGCTCTAACCCTACTTTTGCCAGGCAACAGAGAACACACTTTCCCACAATCCCCCTTGCTTACAAGCACAGTGGAGACAAACTGCCATTACCTTCAGGAGACTGCAGGTGAACTGAACATGTGTTACCCGGCCATAGTGGGTCTTAATCAAGGGCAACAGTTATCAAAACAATGCTGGTACATGGAAAATTAGGAATCATGTGGAAGATTTATCAAAACCTGTCCAGAGGAAAAGTTGCTGAGTTGCCCATAGCAACCAATCAGATCGCTACTTTCATTTTGCAGAAGCCTTATTAAAAATGAAAGAAGTGATCTGATTGGTTGCTATGGGCAACTGGGACACTTTTCCTCTGGACAGGTTTTAATAAATCTCCCCCCATTTCTTTCACTGGGAGAGATATATTGATAGATAGATAGATAGATAGATAGGGCATAGATCAGTGTTTCCTGAACAGGTTGTCTCCAGCTGTTGCAAAACTACAACTACCAGCATGCTGGAGGCACCCTGGTTGGGAAACACTGAGATAGATAGATAGATAGATATGGAATAGATATAGAACATTGATTAATGTTTCCTAACCAGGGTGACTCCAGCACTACAGCAGGGTGACTACCTCTTAAGGAAACACTGTTTCCCAACCAGGGTGCATCTAACTGTTACAAAACTACAACTCCCAGCATGCCTGGACAGCTGGAAATGCTGGGAGTTTTAGTTTTGTAGTTTTTCTAGAGCTGGAGGCACCCTGGTTGGGAAAAACGTATCTATCTATCTGTCAGTGTTTCCCAATCCTCCAGCTGTTGCAAAACAACAACTCCCAGCATGCTAGGAGTTGTAGTTTTGCAACAGCTGGAGGCACCATGTTAAGGATGGGGGGGAGCAGGGACGATGCTGGAAGGAGGAGGTGGTGAGCATGGTTGGTGCTGGGAAGGGGGGGGGGGGCTACAGGGGTGGTTCTGAAAATGGGGGGGGGGGGGGGGCAGGGATGATGGTGTGTTTGGAAAGCAAATTTTTCCGAAATGGTTTTTGGGGGGCATGTCGCATTTAGGAACCTCTATGGTGCCAGAACAGAAAAAAAAACACATGGCCTACTATTTTGGAAACTAAACCCCTCAAGGAACATAACAAGGGGTACAGTGAGCCTTAACACCCCACAGGTGATAGACGAACGTTCGTTAAAGTGGGATGGGAAAATGAAAAATGTGATTTTTAACACTAAAATGCTGGCGTTACCCCAAACTTTTCATTTTCACAAGGAGTAATAGGAGAACATGCCCAAACAAAATTTGTAACCCCATTTCTCTCAAGTAAGGAAATACCTCATATGTAGATGTAAAGTGCTCTGTGGGTGCACAAGAGGGCTCATAAGGGAAGAAGCGACATTGGGCTTTTGGAGAGCGAATTTTCCTGAAATGGTTTTTGGGGGCAGAACAGTAAAAAATAAAAAATAAAAACACATGGCATTCTATTTTGGAAACTACACCCCTCACAGATAATAAGGAGTGCAGTGAGCATTAACACCCCACTGGCATTTGACAGATCTTTGGAACAGTGGGCTGTGCACATGAAAAATTACATTTTTCATTTTTACAGACGACTGTTCAGAAAATCTGTCAGACACCTGTGGGGTGTAAATGCTCACTGCACCCCTTGTTACATTCCGTGAGGGGTGTAGTTTCCAAAATGGGGTCACATGGGGAGGAGGTCCACTGTTCTGGCACCATGGGGGCTTTGGAAACACACATAGCCTTCAATTCCAGCCTAATTCTCTCTCAAAAAGCCCAATGGCGCCCCTTCTCTTCTGAGCATTGTAGTTCACCTGCAGAGCACTTTACATCCACATATGGGATATTTATATACTCAGAAGAAATGGGGTTACAAATTTTGGGGGGCATTTTTCCTATTACAACTTGTGAAAATGAAAACATTAGAGTAACAAGCATTTCAGGGGGAAAAAAAAACTAATTTTTAATTTTCATGTCCAACTTTAATGAAAATTTGTCAAATGACCTGTGGGTTTTTAAGGCTCACTATACCCCTTGTTACGTTCCGTGAGGGGTGTAGTTTCCAAAATGGGGTCACATGTGGGTGTCTTTTTTTTTTTTTTTTTGCATTCATGTCAGAACCACTGTAACGATCAGCCACCCCTGTGCAAATTACCAATTTAGGCCTCAAATGTACATGGTGCTCTCTCACTCTTAAGCCATGCAGTTCATTCGCAGAGCATTTTACGTCCACATATGGGGGTTTTCCGTACTGTAACGCAATTTCTCCTGAGTACGGAAATACCCCATATGTGGCCCTAAACAGTTGCCTTAAAATACGACAGGGCTCTGAAGTGAGAGGGCGCCATGCGCATTTGAGGCCTAAATAAGGAATTTGCAATAGGGGCGGACCCGGTTACAAGGATGGGGCTTGTCTCCACCAAAACAGTGTTTCCCAAATAGGGTGCCTCCAGCTGTTGCAAGACTCCCAGACTTCCAGGACAGTCTATGGCTGTCCATCAATACTGGGAGTTGTGGTTTTGCAACAGCTGGAGGCTCCATTTAGGAAACACTGCCGTTTGAGACGTATTTCATTTTTATTGGGGGGGGGGACGTGTAAGGGGGTGTATATGTAGTGTTTTACTTTTTATTATTTGTTAGTGTAGGGTAGTGTAGTGTTTTTAGGGTACATTCACACAGGCGGGGGTTCACAGTAAGTTTTCCGCTGGTAGTTTGAGCTGCGCCTCAAACCTTCAGCTGTGGCAAAACTACAACTCCCAGAATGCACTGACAGACCATGCATGCTGCGAGTTGTAGTTTTACAACAGCTGTTGGCACACTGGTGGGGAACCACTGAGTTAGAAAACAGACTCTAGCTCAGTGATTCCGACCTGTGTGCCTTCAGCTGTTGCAAAACTACAACTCCCAGCATGTACGGTCTGTCAGTGCATTCTGGGAGTTGTAGTTTTGCAACAGCTGGAGGCACAGGCTTTGAAATCACTGAGTTAGAAAACAGACTCTAGCTCAGTGTTTCCCAACCAGTGTGCCTACAGCTGTGCCTACAGTGTGCCTACAACTCCCAGACTGTCCAGGCATGCTGGGAGTTGTAGTTCTGCAACATCTGAAGGGCCAGATATTGCAGAACTACATGCCCAGCATCCCTGACTGTCTGGCTATGCTGGGAATTGTACTTTTGCAACATCTGGAGGGCTACAGTTTGGAGACCATCGTATAGTGGTCTCCAAACTGTGCCACTTCAGATGTTGCAAAACTACAACTCCCAGCATGCCCAGACAATCAGGACATGCTGAAAGTTGTAGTTTTGCAACATCTGGAGGACCACAGTTTAGAGACCATTTCACAGTGGTCTCCAAACTGTGACCCTCCAGATGTTTCAAAAACCACAACTCCCAGCATACCCAGACAGCCTTTGGCTATGTGGGCATGCTGTGAGTTTTAGTTTTGCAGCTTTTAGAAGGCCACAGTGAAGACCACTTACCACGATCTTCACTGCAGCCTTCTCCACGCCGCACCTTCCGGCCGCATTCCTCCTGCTGTCGTCGATGCCGCCGCTCCTCAAGGATGCTGCCTCTGCTGCCTCCGTCGGTCCAGTAAGCCGGCCGTGCTCCTCACCTCGCCGCCCGTGTTCCCCCCCCCTGCTCTGCCCCGACTTCGATCGGTGAGCAGAGCGAGGGAAATGAACTCCAACCTCCCCGCCCCCAACTGCCATTGGTCGAGAGCCTGACCGACCAGTGGCAGGGGATAGGAGGAAGTGGCAACACTGCCACCTTGCTCCTATCCTTTAGGATGGTCAGACAGCTCCGATCATTCTTATTTTCACCAATGACCCGATTGGCCCGGATCGCAGCAAATTGTCGGTCTGAATTGACCTGCGATTTGCGGCGATCGCCAACATGGGGGGTCTCAGGATCCCCCTAGGCATTGCCATGGGATGCCTGCTGATAGATATCAGCAGTCATCCCATCCTTAAGTACCAGGACGCGAGGCCGTATCCATACGCCCTCTGTCCCCAACAGGTTAACTATACACTTAGCTGATGTTTACAATTGACGAAGTATATGCTATCTATTAAATTCTATTACACAAACAGTTGGGGTACAGTATTGTACCGTATATACTCGAGTATAAGCCGACCTGAATATAAGCCGAGGCCCCAAATTTTACCCCACAAAACCAGGAAAAGTTATTGACTTGACTATAAGCCTAGGGTGGGAAATACATCATCCCCCCATGTAATCATCCAGACACCCGTCATCATCCAGACAACCGTCATCATCCAGACCCCCGTCATCATCACCGCCTGTCAATCCCTTCATCAGTGGTCTTCAACCTGCGGACCTCCAGATGTTGCAAAACTACAACTCCCAGCATGCCCGGACAGCCAGCGGCAGGTTGAAGACCACTGCAGCCTTCGTCATCATCCAGCCCCCCCCCTTTTGTTTTGTACTCACCTCCCCTCGGCGGGAAGTTAGGGTGAGCTGGTCTATGCTGCAGGGACCGTCCAGTGGGGATGGTTAGTCGTTGCAGGCTGTCCATTTTCACCGGCGGGCCTCTTCTCTGCGCTTCGGGCCCGGACCCAGTGACGTTGCCTTGACGATGACGCACAGGGACGTTGCGCATGAACGTTCCTGTGCGGTGGCGTCAAGGCAACGTCACTACTCCGGGGCCGGGCCCGAAGCGTGGAGAAGAGGCCCCCCCCCCTGTGAAAATCGACAGCCTGCAACGACTAACCATCCCCACCGGACGGTCCCTGCAGCATATATGACCCGGACCAACTCACCCTAACTTCTGCCGAGGGGAGGTGAGTACAAAACAAGAGGGGGGGGGGCTGGATGATGACGAAGGCCGCAGTGGTCTTCAACCTGCAGACCTCCAGAGGTTAAAAAACGACAACACCCAGCATGCCCGGACAGTCGATGGCTGTCCGGGCTTGCTGGCAGTTGTAGTTTTGCAACATCTGGAGGTCTGGAGGTTGACAGGCGGAGAGTTCACTCGAGTATAAGCCGAGGGGGGTGTTTTCAGCATGAAAATTTGTGCTGAAAAACTCGGCTTATACTCAAATATATACGGTATGTTCATATTGTATATTCATATTTGTACTGTTGCATTCATGTAAAGGCAAAAGCACTTAAATGTCTAAATATCTTCAGTGTATGATACATAGTAACAGAGGTGATAGGAAAGTAATATCAGAGATCTCTGAACTTTCAACATGACACTTCCAGCAGAGACACACACACCTCCTGTTATAACATAAAACAAGAATTGATGCTTACATTATGTATGTTTAACCATTATAATGCTGGATCTTATGTATGACCATTAAAGGGAACCAAGCAATAGATTTTACCATACCTAATGCTTGGCAAAACGTTATACACGTTATACTCAACAAACAATAGTTTCAACATACAATGGGGGAGATTTATCAAAACCTGTCCTGAGGAAAAATTGGCCAGTTGCCCATATCAACCAATCAGATTGCCTATTTCATTTTTAACAAGGCCTCTGCAAAATGAAAGAAGTGATCTGATTGGTTGCTATTGGCAACTGGGCAACTTTTCCTTTGCATCGGTTTTGATAAATCTCCCCCAATGGTCTTTTCTGGACAATTGTAACTCAACATACAATGCTACAGACAGTCCAGATCTGTGAAACGTGTCAATGGCTGGAAGTACGGACCAATCAGAATGGGCATTTTACTTTTAAATCATTTGTATTACTGAAGTGCATGCACTGACTAGCTGTCTGGTAGCACCTCCCTACAGTACAGGGTGGTACTACATGTTCTGTACTACTCTACTTGTGCCAGGGTTAGCTGCTCCTTTGGACACCAGGTAAGGGTGGCTCCATTTTACTTATTAGGACATTGGGGGGGATTTATAATTTGTACCTGTTGTCAGTTTCTTTTTACCCGTTTTTTTTTTACCTTGGCTTTTACGGACGTGCGCCAAATTTATCATTTGGCGCATGTCCTTTAGTAACTTTGGCACGTACCCTATTCTTCCTTTGGTATGTGTGTTTTCCATGTCAGAATATTGTTGGTGAGGATTTGCGCCAAAAACAGGCAAATTAGCACCAAAATACAACTGGTGCAAATGATAAATTACTGACCACTGCAAAAATCAAACACAGGATGGTTAAAAACCTAGCAAGTTTACAAAATGACAGTGGGGAGAATGCGCCACATTCTGGCCCAAAAAGACACTGCGCCCAAAAAAATGCTCCAAACATTCGCAATGAAAGACACATAAATCTGTTGATAAATACTTGCTTTATCTGTATTACTTATCTACTAAATTTTCTTTAACCCCTTAACCCCTTCATGACCCAGCCCATTTTCACCTTCAGGACCTGGGCATTTTTTGAAAATCTGACCACTGTCACTTTAAACATTAATAACTCTGGGATGCTTTTACTTATCATTCTGATTCCGAGATTGTTTTTTCGTGACATATTCTACTTTATGTTATTGGTAAAATTTCACTGATATTTGCATCCTTTCTTGGTAAAAAATCTAAAAATTTCATGAAAATTTTGCATTTTTGTAACTTAGAAAGTCTCTGCTTGAAAGGAAAATTGATATTCCAAATAAATTACATATTGATTCACATATACAATATGTCTACTTTGTGTTTGCATAAAAAAATTGACAAGTTTTTACTTTTGGAGGACATCAGATGGCTTCAAAGTTCCGCAGCAATTTTCCAATTTTTCTCAAGATTCTCAAAATCTAAATTTTTCAGGGACCAGTTCAGGTTGGAAGTGGATTTTAAGGGTCTTCATATTAGAAATGCCCCATAAATGACCCCATTATAAAAACTGCAACCCCCAAAGTATTCAAAATGACATTCAGTAAGTGTTTTAACCCTTTAGGTGTTTCACAGGAATAGCAGCAAAGTGAAGGAGAAAATTCTAAATCTTCATTTTTTACACTCGCATTTTCTTGTAGACCCAATTTTTTTATTTTTACAAGGGGTAAAAGGAGAGAAATCACCCTAAAATTTGTAACCCAATTTCTCTCGAGTAAGGAAATACCTCATATGCGTATGTAAAGTGTTCGGCGGCGCAGTAGAGGGCTCAGAAGGGAAGGAGCGACAATGGGATTTTGGAGAGTGAGTTTTTCTGAAAGGGTTTTTGGGGGGCATGTCCCATTTAGGAAGCCCCTATGGTGCCAGAACAGTGGACCCCCCCACATGTGACCCGATTTTGGAAACTATACCCCTCATGGAATTTAATAAGGGGTGCAGTGAGCATTTACACAACACTGGCGTTTGACAGATATTTGAAAAGGTGGACTGTACAAATGAAAAATTTTATTTTTCATTTTCACAGACCACTGTTCCAAAAATCTGTCATACACCAGTGGGGTGTAAATTCTCACTGCACCCCTTATTACATTTCGTGAGGGTGTAGTTTCCAAAATGGGGTCACATATGGATATTTATTGTTTTGCGTTTGTCAGAACTGCTGTAACAATCAGCCACCCCTGTGCAAATCGCCTCAAATGTACATGGTGCACTCTCCCTTCTGGGCCTTGTTGTGCGCCCCCAGAGCACTTTGCGCCCACATATGGGGTATTGCATTACAAATTTAGAGGGTCTTTTTTCCCTTTTACCTCTTGTGAAAATGAAAAGTATAGGGCAACACCAGCATGTCAGTGTAAAAAATGTATTTTTTTACACTGACATGCTGGTGTAGACCCCAACTTCACCTTTTCATAAGGGGTTAAAGAAGAAAAAGCCCCCCAAAATTTGTAAGGCAATTTCTCCCGAGTATGACGATACCCCATATGTGTCCCAAAACTGTTGCCCTGAAATACGACAGGGCTCCAAAGTGAGAGAGCGCCATGCGCATTTGAGGCCTGAATTAGGGATTTGCATAGGGGTGGACATAGGGGTATTCTACGCCAATGATTCCCAAACAGGGTGCCTCCAGCTGTTGCAAAACTCCCAGCATGCCTGGACAGTCAATGGCTGTCCGGCAATACTGGGAGTTATTATTTTGCAACAGCTGGAGGCTCCGTTTTGGAAACAGTAGCGTACCAGACGTTTTTAATTTTTTTGGGGGGAGGGGGGGCTGTGTAGGGGTATGTGTATATGTAGTGTTTTTTACTTTTTATTTTAGGTTAGTGTCAGTGTAGTGTTTTTAGGGTACAGTCACATGGGCAGAGGTTCACAGCAAGTTTGCCGCTGGGAGTTTAAGCTGCAGCGCAAAATTTGCGCCATCTCAAACTTGCAGCACTCACTGTAAACCTCCGCCCATGTGAGTGTACCCTGTACATTCACATTGGGGGGAGGGGGCAAACATCCAGCTGTTGCAAACTCCGAGCATGCCCTTTGGCTGTCCGTGCATGCTGGGAGTTGTAGTTTTGCAACAGCTGGAGGCACACTGGTTTGGAAACACTAAGTTAAGTAATAAACTTTCAAGTGTTTTGCAACCAAACTTAGTGTTTCCAAACCAGTGTGCCTCCAGCTGTTGCAAAACTACAACTCCCAGCATGCATGGTCTGTCAGTGCATGCTTGGAGTTATAGTTTTGCAACAATTGCAACAGCTGGAGGCACTGAGTTAGGAAACGGACAATGTTTCCCAACTAGTGTGCCTCCAGTTGTTGCAAAACTACAACTCCCAGCATGCCCAGACTGCCCAGGCATTCTGGAAGTTGCAGTTTGGCAATATCTGAAGGATCAGATGTTGCCGAACTACAACTTCCAGCATGCTTGGGCAGTCTGGGCATGCTGGGAGTTGTAGTTTTGCAACATCTGGAGGTCCACAGTTTGGAGACCACTGTATAATGGTCTCCAATCTGTGCTCTTCCAGATGTTAGAGAACTACAACTCCCAGCATGCCTGGACAGACTGAGCATGCTGGGAGTTGTAGTTTTGCAACATCTGGAAGAGCACAGATTGGAGACCATTATACAGTGGTCTCCAAACTGTGGACCTAAGATGTTGCAAAGCCAAAGGCTGTCTGGGCATGCTGGGAGTTGCAGTTTTGAAACTCCCAGAGGCAGCAGTGAGATCGCTTTACGGCGATCTCACTGCTGCCAATGAAGATGCCGCACTGCTGCCGGAAACTCACCTCTGGGACGCAGCGCCGCCGGGACCGCCTGGAGGACGCCGGGACCGATCGGGACACCGCTCGGACGGGTAAGTGACGCCGGGGGACGGGTCAGGGACACTTAGCAGAGCGGTGTGTCCCCCGATCCCCGTGATCGGGACTCACACACCGCGCTGCTAAGTATTCTGAGAGCGAAACGCTGCTATCAGCTAGTCAGATTTGACCAGCTGATAGCAGCGATCGCTGGGGGGGGGGGGGGGGATGAAACCCCCCGTGGTCGCATGGTAAGATGGCTGGCTATCAGTGATAGCCACCATCTTACCGGGCGCTGCGGGATGCCGTGAGTAGTGGCAAAAATGTTCATGACGTACCTGTATGTCATGGGTCGGGAACACCTTGCCACCCATAACGTACAGGTATGTCATAGGTCGGGAAGGGGTTAAGGACCAGACCAATTTTATTTTTGTATATTCGTTTTTTTTCTCCTTGCATTTTAAAAATCATAACTCTTTTATATTTCCATCCACAGACCCACATGAGGGCTTGTTTTTTGTATCACCAATTTTACTTTGTAATAACATAAATTATTTTACCATAAAATGTACGGCGCAACCAAAACAATATAATTTATGTTGAAAAATTTAAAAGAAAACCACAATTTAGCAAATTTTGTAAAGTTTTGTTTTCCCGCATAACACTTTATACGGGGCGGTATAGAGCTAATTTTTGCATCATTATTTGTAGTTCTTATCGGTACCACTTTTGTTTATATTTTACTATTTATTCATTTTTATAAAATTTTTGGGGAATTTTTTTTATATGTTTATGTCATCCACCATACGGAATAATTAACCCCTTAAGGACGCAGCCCATTTTTTACCTTAAGGACCAGAGCGTTTTTTGCACATCTGACCACTGTCACTTTAAGCATTAATAATTCTGGGATGCTTTTACCTTTCATTCTGATTCCATTGATACTTGCATTCTTGGTGAAAAATTCCAAAATTTGATGAAAAAATTGAAAATTTTGCATTTTTTTTACTTTGAAGCTCTCTGCTTATAAGGAAAATGGACATTCCAAATAAATTATATATTGATTCACATATACCAGTGTTTCCCAACCCAGTCCTCAAGGTACACCAACATTCCTGTTTTTTTCAGTTACTCCATTGGAATAGAACAGGGAAAAATTAAAATTCTGGACTGTTGGTGTGCCTTGAGGACTGGGTTGGGAAACACTGTTATATACAATGGGGGATATTTATCAAAGTTGTCTATGTCCCGCATCAATATAGACCAAACTACAGAGGGTTAGGCTGGTCTATTGTGCGCCTAATTTATCAAAAGGAGCACGGCTCTTGATAAATTCTGCACACAGACTTCATGATCTATGCTTTAGACTGTATTTAAACCTGCCCCAACATGGGCTAACACTGCGGTGTACTTTCAGGAAACGCGACTTGTCGCTAAAAAATCGCTTTGCATAAATTCAGCACCAATGCATTTTCCAATGCATTTCCATCTAAAATAGACTAGAATGCATCATGTTCTAAAAATCCTCTAGAGCAAAAGTCGCAAAAAAGTCGCACATATTTTGACTGCGACTATCTGTGCGACAAATTTAGACAGGAAAAAACTGTCTAAATCCTTTGATAAATATCCCCCAATATGTCTACTTTATGTTTGCATCATAAACTTGACATGTTTTTACTTTTGGAAGACATCAGAGGGCTTCAAAGTTCAGTAGCAATTTTCCAATTTTTCACAAAATTTTTAAAATCTGAATTTTTCAGGGACCAGTTCAGTTTTGAAGTGGATTTGAAGGGCCTTCATATTAGAAATACCGCACAAATGACCCCATTATAAAAACTGCACCCCTCAAAGTATTCAAAATGAAATTCAGCAAGTGGGTTAACACTTTAGGTGTTTCACAGGAATAGCAGCAAAGAAAAGGAGAAAATTCAAAATCTTCATTTTTTTACACTCGAATTTTCTTGTAGACCCAGTTTTTGAATTTTTACAAGGTATAAAAAGAGAGAAATGTTCCTAAAAATTGTAACCCGATTACTCTCGAGTAAGGAAATACCTCATATATGTATGTAAAGTGTTTGGTGGGCGCAGCAGAGTGCTCAGAAGGGAAGGAGCGACAATGGGATTTTGGAGAGTGAGTTTTTCTTAAAGCCTCTATGGTGCCAGAACAGCAAAATATGGGGTATTTCCATACTTGAGAAAAGTTGTTTTACAAATATTGGGGGCCTTTTTCCTCATTTAACTCTTGTGAAAATAAATATTGTAGGGCTACACCAACAGGTTAGTGTAAAAATGTTCATTTTTATTTTCACGGTTAATTGTTCTAAAAATCTGTCAGACACCTGTAGGTTCCGAATGCTCACTGCACCCCTTGTTACATTCCTTGAGGGGAGCAGTTTTTAATATGGGGTCACTTGTTGTTTTTTTATTTTAGTTTTTATGTCTAAATCTCTGCAACTAACAACCATTGTGGTACAAATCACCAATTTAGGCTTCTAATGTGCATGGTGCTATAAAAAAATTAATAAATAAAAAAGTTAATAAATAAAACTGACTATAGCCATGGTAATACATAGCCTGTAAACATAATGCTGAAATGCAGAATACACTGCACTTTAATTCCAGAGCAGTGTATTATATGAGCGATCAGAAGATCGCTGTTGATTGTCCTCTTTAAAAAAAACTTAAAGGCTAGGATCACACTCAAGAATTTCAATCCGGAATATTTATGGAAAGATATTTCACGCGAACATTCACGTCCTCATAGATGGCAATGTATTCTGCACAGATTGTGTCTAAACAAAGTTAAAAAATAAAAGACAAACAATTTATAAAGCCATCAACCCCCACACCCACAAAAAATATATTTATACAAAACAAAACAAAAGATATAAAAAAAAAAAAAAAAAAAATATAAAAAACTAAATAATCCAAAAAATCCCTCCCATTAGCCATAACTAAACATTGCTTTTCAGCATAAAGCTGAAAACCATGATGTCCTGCACTATAATACCAGTGTAGTGTATTATATGAGCGATCTGAAGATCGCTGGTGAACGCCCTCTTGTAGGATTAGTTTAAAAAGTACAAAAATGAAAAAGAAATGGTCGATAAACTAAAAAACAGATAAAAACTCTCTAACAATATTTAAAAAAAGAAAATATATAGAATTGTGTTTTAAAAAAAATCTACAATTAAACCCCTACTTAATACACTATCATACTCGTGCACTGTATTATTATATGAGCTATCGAAATATCGCTCGTTAATGCCCCTTTATCAAAATAGTTAGTAAGTTATAAATGAAAAAAAGGTTGATGAAATATTAAAAAAATAACAACCCGGCCCCACAAAAACATCCCTTTAAAATGAATTTTTTTGAATCAAATATACAATTCAGAATAAAGAAAATCCCCAAAATGTTATAAAAACATTTCAAAATTAAAAGGCATACATTCCCATTACATAGTTAACTGTAGTTTATAATATAAACATTTTAAATAAAATATTTAATTAAAAAAATATCAAAAATATACATTATATTTTAAGTTAAAAAGAAACATCTAGATTCCAGTGTGTTCCATCTTTTTTTGTTTTTTTTCCTTATGCAGTTTCATAATTCCTGAGATAAGTAGTTATGGCCCTAGAGTGTTATATGTATTAGCGTCTGTAGCATGTATCAGGAACATGTTATCATACCTGTGTCTTTTTACAGGTGACTGATGTCCAGCGAGAAGGTGAACGTGACATATACGCCCGTCAGCTGCAAGAAAGGAACCACGAGACAGGTAATTAATAATGATATTAATTACTGATAACAATCAGGCTAGATGTCAAATCTAGACCTGCAGAGATTTCATAGTCTCTCTCTTATACATGAAGATATATGTGTTGTTAATAAGTATATCGTCTATGGACAGCTTCTCATATAACACAACCATATCTCAGGTACAGAGATTAAGAACATTTATGATCCTTTTTCTCTTTTTTTTTTTTATTTGTAGGAATCCCCTTTTTCAATACTCTATAGAATAGACTGCACTGACTGCAGAGTTTACAAGTTTACTTTAGACTGTGGGCTGACTGACCGCAGACTTAAGACTTAACTGTACTAAGTAAAAAATATCTATATTCCTTTTTATTTTACTTCAAATATATAATTATAGCCAAACACTATAGCCATAATAACTGATAGCCTGTTAATATAATGCTGAAGGGTATAATACACTGCACTTTAATACTAGTGCATTGTATTTTATAAGTGATGTGAAGATCGCTGTTAAATGGCCCCCTTTATAAAAAATTAAATGCTAGGTTCACATTGAGGAATTTCCAGCCGGAATAACTATTGACGGAGGTTCCACGGGTGCATTGCCATCCCCATAGATGGCAATGTATTCTGCATGAATAATATCTAAAAAAAAGTTTAAAAAAAACAATTTATAAAATAATTAACCGAGACCCCTACAAAATTATACATATATATATATATATGTACAAAGAAATAAAATAAAAATATAATAATCCAACAAATATAAAAAATAACCCAACCCTCCCTTTACATTAGCCATAATTAAACATTGGCTGTCAACATAATGCTGACAGCTATAATACACTGCACTGTAATACTAGTGCAATGTATTATATGGGCGATTAGTAGATTTCTGGTAAAAGCCCTCTCTTGGGATAAAAAAGAGAACAAAAAACAACAAGTTACAAAAAACTAATTAAACATAACACCCTTAAAAAACATTAAAAGAGAGAATATTTTTTTAAAACACACAATAAAACCCCTGACAAAACCTTAACCATAAATTGTCTTTTAGAATAATACCGAGAGGCATAAGACACTGTCATACTACTGCAGTTAATATATGAGCTGTCGAAAGATTGCTGCTTTAAGTCCCTTAATGGGAATAGTTAACAACTAATAAGATGCAAAACAAGGTTAATGAAATAATTTTAAAAAATCTAAATCTCCGCCTCACCAAAAACATGCCTTTAAAAACATATTTTGTATCAAATATTAAATTAAGAAAAAACAATATATAGATATGCCCAAAAAACTTTATAACCCCATAAACAAAAACTGACGATAGCCATAATCATACACCTCCTGTCAGCATGATGTTGAGAGGCATAATACACTGCACTAAGATAGTAGTGCAGTGTTTCATAGAAACGATCAGATCAGTGGTGAAAGGTCGCTCTTTTATGGGAAAAACAAAAATAGAAAGGCTGAAATGCTATAAAAAATTAATAAATAAAAAAAGTAAATAAATAAAACATACTATGCCATGGTAATACATAGCCTGTAAACATAATGCTAAAATGCAGAATACACTGCACTTTAATTCCAGAGCAGTGTATTATATGAGCGATCAGTAGATCGCCGTTGATTGTCCTCTTTAAAAAATACTTAAAGGCTAGGATGCCACTCAGGAATTTCAATCCGGAATATTTATGGACAGATATTCCATGCGAACATTCACGTCCTCATAAATGGCAATGTATTCTGCACAGATTGTGTCTAAAAAAAAGTTAAAAAATAAAAGACAAATAATTTATAAAACCATCAACCCCCACACCCACAAAAATATATTTATAAAAAACAAAACAAAAGATATAAAAAAAATAACCCAAAAAATATAAAAAAACAAAATAATCCAAAACCCCCCTCCCATTAGCCATTACTAAACATTGCTTGTCAGCATAAGGCTGAAAGGCATAATATCCTGCCCTACAATAGCAGTGTAGTGTTTTATATGAGCGATCTGAAGATCGCTGGTGAACGCCCTGTTGTAGGATTAGTTTAAAAAGTTCAAAAAATGAAAAAGAAACGGTTGATAAAATAAAAAAGAGATAAAAAAAACTCTCTAACAATATTTAAAAAAAGAAACTATATAGAATTGTGTTTAAAAATAAATCTACAATAAAACCCCTGCATAATACACTATCATACTCGTGCAGTGTATTATAAAATGAGCTATCGAAATATTGCTGGTTAACGCCCCTTTATCAAAATAGTTAGAAAGTTATAAATGTAAAAAAGGTTGATGAAATAATTTAAAAATAATAACCCGGCCCCACAAAAACATCCCTTTAAAATAAAATTTTTTGGATCAAATATACAATTCAGAATAAAGAAAAAAAATATCCCCAAAATGTTATCAAAACATTTCATAATTAAAAGGCATACATTCCCATTATATAGTTAGCTGTTGTTTATAATATAAACATTTTAAATAAAATATTTAATTAAAAAATATCAAAAATATACATCATATTTTAAGTTAAAAAGAAACATGTAGTTCCCAGTGTGTTCCATCTTTTGTTTGTTTCTTTTTCTTATGCAGTTTCATAATTCCTGAGATAAGTAGTTATGGCCCTAGAGTGTTATATATATTAGCGTCTGTAGCATGTATCAGGAGCATGTTATCATACCTGTGTCTTTTTACAGGTGACTGATGTCCAGCGAGAAGGTGAACGTGACATATACGCACGTCAGCTGCAAGAAAGGAACCACGAGACAGGTAATTAATATTTATATTAATTACTGATAACAATCAGGCTAGATGTAAAATCTAGACCTGCAGAGATTTCATAGTCTCTCTCTTATACATGAAGATATATGTGTTGTTAATAAGTATATCGTCTATGGACAGCTTCTCATATAACACAACCATATCTCAGGTACAGAGATTAGGAACATGTATGATCCTTTTTCTCTTTTTTTTAATTTGTAGGAATCCCCTTTTTCAATACTCTACAGAATAGACTGCACTGACTGCAGAGTTTACAAGTTTACTTTAGACTGTGGGCTGACTGACCTCAGACTTAAGCCTTAACTGTACTAAGTAAAAAAAATCTATATTCCTTTTTATTTTACTTCAAATATATAATTATAGTTATACACTATAGCCATAATAACTGATAGCCTGTTAATATAATGCTGAAGGGCATAATACACTGCACTTTAATACTAGTGCATTGTATTTTATAAGTGATATGAAGATCGCTGTTAAAAGGTCCCCTTTATAAAAATTTAAATGCTAGGTTCGCATTGAGGAATTTCCAGCCGGAATAACTATTGACGGAGGTTCCACGGGTGCATAGCCATCCCCATAGATGGCAATGTATTCTGCATGAATAATATCTAAAAAAAAAGTTAAAAATAAACAATTTATTAAATAATTAACCCCGACCCCTACAAAATTATACATATATATATATATATATATATATATATATATATATGTGTGTGTGTGTATAAAGAAAAAAACAAATAAAAATCCAACAAATATAAAAAATAACCCAACCCTCCCTTTACATTAACCATAATTAAACATTGGCTGTCAACATAATGCTGATAGCTATAATACACTGCACTGTAATACTAGTGCAATGTATTCTATGGGCGATCAGTAGATTGCTGGTAAAAGCCCTCTCTTGGGATAAAAAAAAAAGAACAAAAAACAACAAGTTAAAAAACTAATTAAACATAACACCCTTAAAAAACATTAAAAAAGAGAATATTTGTTTAAAACACACAATAAAACCCATGACAAAACCTTAACCATAAATTGTCTTTTAGAATAATGCCGAGAGGCATAAGACACTGTCATACTACTGCAGTTAATATATGAGCTGTCGAAAGATTGCTGCTTTAAGTCCCTTAATGGGAATAGTTAAAAACTAATAAGATGCAAAACAAGGTTAATGAAATAATTTTAAAAAATCTAAATCTCCGCCTCACCAAAAACATGCCTTTAAAAACATATTTTGTATCAAATATTAAATTAAGAAAAAACAATATATAGATATGCCCAAAAAACTTTATAACCCCATAAACAAAAACTGACGATAGCCATAATCATACACCTCCTGTCAGCATGATGTTGAGAGGCATAATACACTGCACTAAGATAGTAGTGCAGTGTTTCATAGAAACGATCAGATCAGTGGTGAAAGGTCGCTCTTTTATGGGAAAAACAAAAATAGAAAGGCTGAAATGCTATAAAAAATTTATAAATAAAAAAAGTAAATAAATAAAACTGACTATGCCATGGTAATACATAGCCTGTAAACATAATGCTAAAATGCAGAATACACTGCACTTTAATTCCAGAGCAGTGTATTATATGAGCGATCAGAAGATCGCCGTTGATTGTCCTCTTTAAAAAATACTTAAAGGCTAGGATCCCACTCAGGAATTTCAATCCGGAATATTTATGGACAGATATTCCATGCGAACATTCACGTCCTCATAAATGGCAATGTATTCTGCACAGATTGTGTCTAAAAAAAAGTTAAAAAATAAAAGACAAATGATTTATAAAACCATCAACCCCCACAACCACAAAAAATATATTTATAAAAAACAAAACAAAAGATATAAAAAAATAACCCAAAAAATATAAAAAAACAAAATAATCCAAAACCCCCCTCCCATTAGCCATAACTAAACATTGCTTGTCAGCATAAGGCTGAAAGGCATAATATCCTGCCCTACAATAGCAGTGCAGTGTTTTATATGAGCGATCTGAAGATCGCTGGTGAACACCCTCTTTTAGGATTAGTTAAAAAAGTTCAAAAAATGAAAAAGAAACGGTTGATAAAATAAAAAAGAAATAAAAAAACTCTCTAACAATATTTAAAAAAAAACTATATAGAATTGTGTTTAAAAAAAATCTACAATAAAACCCCTGCATAATACACTATCATACTCATGCAGTGTATTATTATATGAGCTATCGAAATATCGCTGGTTAACGCCCCTTTATCAAAATAGTTAGAAAGTTATAAATGTAAAAAAGGTTGATGAAATAATTAAAAAATAACAACCCGGCCCCACAAAAACATCCCTTTAAAATGAAATTTTTTGGATCAAATATACAATTCAGAATAAAGAAAAAAAAATCCCCAAAATGTTATCAAAACATTTCATAATTAAAAGGCATACATTCCCATTATATAGTTAGCTGTTGTTTATAATATAAACATTTTAAATAAAATTTTCAATTAAAAAATATCAAAAATATACATCATATTTTAAGTTAAAAAGAAACATGTAGTTCCCAGTGTGTTCCATCTTTTGTTTGTTTCTTTTTCTTATGCAGTTTCATTATTCCTGAGATAAGTAGTTATGGCCCTAGAGTGTTATATATATTAGCGTCTGTAGCATGTATCAGGAGCATGTTATCATACCTGTGTCTTTTTACAGGTGACTGATGTCCAGCGAGAAGGTGAACGTGACATATACGCCCGTCAGCTGCAAGAAAGGAACCACGAGACAGGTAATTAATATTTATATTAATTACTGATAACAATCAGGCTAGATGTAAAATCTAGACCTGCAGAGATTTCATAGTCTCTCTCTTATACATGAAGATATATGTGTTGTTAATAAGTATATCATCTATGGACAGCTTCTCATATAACACAACCATATCTCAGGTACAGAGATTAGGAACATGTATGATCCTTTTTCTCTTTTTTTTAATTTGTAGGAATCCCCTTTTTCAATACTCTATAGAATAGACTGCACTGACTGCAGAGTTTACAAGTTTACTTTAGACTGTGGGCTGACTGACCTCAGACTTAAGACTTAACTGTACTAAGTAAAAAAAAATCTATATTCCTTTTTATTTTACTTCAAATATATAATTATAGTCATACACTATAGCCATAATAACTGATAGCCTGTTAATATAATGCTGAAGGGCATAATACTAGTGCATTGTATTTTATAAGTGATATGAATATCGCTGTTAAAAGGTCCCCTTTATAAAAATTTAAATGCTGGGTTCACATTGAGGAATTTCCAGCCGGAATAACTATTGACGGAGGTTCCACGGGTGCATTGCCATCCCCATAGATGGCAATGTATTCTGCATGAATAATATCTAAAAAAAAAAGTTAAAAATAAACAATTTATAAAATAATTAACCCCGACCCCTACAAAATTATATATATATATATATATATATATATATATATATAGCAGTGAGAGACTGGTGAAACGTTGTCTTTGCACATGCTGGAATAAACACCACCTTATGCATTATTGTGGAGTGCTGCATCATCTTTACTTTTCTATATATATATATATATATACAGATGTGTGTGTATAAAGAAAAAAAAATACTAATCCAACAAATATAAAAAATAACCCAACCCTCCCTTTACATTAACCATAATTAAACATTGGCTGTCAACATAATGCTGACAGCTATAATACACTGCACTGTAATACTAGTGCAATGTATTCTATGGGCGATCAATAGATTGCTGGTAAAAGCCCTCTCTTGGGATAAAAAAAAATAACAAAAAACAACAAGTAAAAAAACTAATTAAACATAACACCCTTAAAAAACATTAAAAAAGAGAATATTTGTTTAAAACACACAATAAAACCCATGACAAAACCTTAACCATAAATTGTCTTTTAGAATAATGCCGAGAGGCATAAGACACTGTCATACTACTGCAGTTAATATATGAGCTGTCGAAAGATTGCTGCTTTAAGTCCCTTAATGGGAATAGTTAAAAACTAAGACGCAAAACAAGGTTAATGAAATAATTTTAAAAAATCTAAATCTCCGCCTCACCAAAAACATGCCTTTAAAAACATATTTTGTATCAAATATTAAATTAAGAAAAAACAATATATAGATATGCCCAAAAAACTTTATAACCCCATAAACAAAAACTGATGATAGCCATAATCATACACCTCCTGTCAGCATGATGTTGAGAGGCATAATACACTGCACTAAGATAGTAGTGCAGTGTTTCATAGAAACGATCAGATCAGTGGTGAAAGGTCGCTCTTTTATGGGAAAAACAAAAATAGAAAGGCTGAAATGCTATAAAAAAATTAATAAATAAAAAAAGTAAATAAATAAAACTGACTATGCCATGGTAATACATAGCCTGTAAACATAATGCTAAAATGCAGAATACACTGCACTTTAATTCCAGAGCAGTGTATTATATGAGCGATCAGAAGATCGCCGTTGATTGTCCTCTTTAAAAAATACTTAAAGGCTAGGATCCCACTCAGGAATTTCAATCCGGAATATTTATGGACAGATATTCCATGCGAACATTCACGTCCTCATAAATGGCAATGTATTCTGCACAGATTGTGTCTAAAAAAAAGTTAAAAAATAAAAGACAAATGATTTATAAAACCATCAACCCCCACACCCACAAAAAATATATTTATAAAAAACAAAACAAAAGATATAAAAAAATAACCCAAAAAATATAAAAAAACTAAATAATCCAAACCCCCCTCCCATTAGCCATAACTAAACATTGCTTGTCAGCATAAGGCTGAAAGGCATAATATCCTGCCCTACAATAGCAGTGTAGTGTTTTATATGAGCGATCTGAAGATCGCTGGTGAACGCCCTCTTGTAGGATTAGTTTAAAAAGTTCAAAAAATGAAAAAGAAACGGTTGATAAAATAAAAAAGAAATAAAAAAAACTCTCTAACAATATTTAAAAAAAGAAACTATATAGAATTGTGTTTAAAAAAAAAATCTACAATAAAACCCCTGCATAATACACTATCATACTCATGCAGTGTATTATTATATGAGCTATCGAAATATCGCTGGTTAACGCCCCTTTATCAAAATAGTTAGAAAGTTATAAATGTAAAAAAAGGTTGATGAAATAATTAAAAAATAACAACCCGGCCCCACAAAAACATCCCTTTAAAATGAAATTTTTTGGATCAAATATACAATTCAGAATAAAGAAAAAAAAAATCCCCAAAATGTTATCAAAACATTTCATAATTAAAAGGCATACATTCCCATTATATAGTTAGCTGTTGTTTATAATATAAACATTTTAAATAAAATATTTAATTAAAAAATATCAAAAATATACATCATATTTTAAGTTAAAAAGTAAAAATGTAGTTCCCAGTGTGTTCCATCTTTTGTTTGTTTCTTTTTCTTATGCAGTTTCATAATTCCTGAGATAAGTAGTTATGGCCCTAGAGTGTTATATATATTAGCGTCTGTAGCATGTATCAGGAGCATGTTATCATACCTGTGTCTTTTTACAGGTGACTGATGTCCAGCGAGAAGGTGAACGTGACATATACGCCCGTCAGCTGCAAGAAAGGAACCACGAGACAGGTAATTAATATTTATATTAATTACTGATAACAATCAGGCTAGATGTAAAATCTAGACCTGCAGAGATTTCATAGTCTCTCTCTTATACATGAAGATATATGTGTTGTTAATAAGTATATCGTCTATGGACAGCTTCTCATATAACACAACCATATCTCAGGTACAGAGATTAGGAACATGTATGATCCTTTTTCTCTTTTTTTTATTTGTAGGAATCCCCTTTTTCAATACTCTATAGAATAGACTGCACTGACTGCAGAGTTTACAAGTTTACTTTAGACTGTGGGCTGACTGACCTCAGACTTAAGCCTTAACTGAACTAAGTAAAAAAAAATCTATATTCCTTTTTATTTTACTTCAAATATATAATTATAGTCATACACTATAGCCATAATAACTGATAGCCTGTTAACATAATGCTGAAGGGCATAATACACTGCACTTTCATACTAGTGCATTGTATTTTATAAGTGATATGAAGATCGCTGTTAAAAGGTCCCCTTTATAAAAATTTTAATGCTAGTTTCACATTGAGTAATTTCCAGCCGGAATAACTATTGACGGAGGTTCCACGGGTGCATTGCCATCCCCATAGATGGCAATGTATTCTGCATGAATAATATCTAAAAAAAAAAAAAAGTTAAAAATAAACAATTTATAAATAATTAACCCCGACCCCTACAAAATTATACATATATATATATATATATATATATATATATATATGTGTGTGTGTATAAAGAAATAAAAAAAAAATAATCCAACAAATATAAAAAATAACCCAACCCTCCCTTTACATTAACCATAATTAAACATTGGCTGTCAACATAATGCTGACAGCTATAATACACTGCACTGTAATACTAGTGCAATGTATTCTATGGGCGATCAGTAGATTGCTGGTAAAAGCCCTCTCTTGGGATAAAAAAAAAGAACAAAAAACAACAAGTTAAAAAACTAATTAAACATAACACCCTTAAAAAACATTAAAAAAGAGAATATTTGTTTAAAACACACAATAAAACCCATGACAAAACCTTCACCATAAATTGTCTTTTAGAATAATGCCGAGAGGCATAAGACACTGTCATACTGCTGCAGTTAATATATGAGCTGTCGAAAGATTGCTGCTTTAAGTCCCTTAATGGGAATAGTTAAAAACTAATCAGACGCAAAACAAGGTTAATGAAATAATTTTAAAAAATCTAAATCTCCGCCTCACCAAAAACATGCCTTTAAAAACATATTTTGTATCAAATATTAAATTAAGAAAAAACAACATATAGATATGCCCAAAAAACCTTATAACCCCATAAACAAAAACTGATGATAGCCATAATCATACACCTCCTGTCAGCATGATGTTGAGAGGCATAATACACTGCACTAAGATAGTAGTGCAGTGTTTCATAGAAACGATCAGATCAGTGGTGAAAGGTCGCTCTTTTATGGGAAAAACAAAAATAGAAAGGCTGAAATGTTATAAAAAATTAATAAATAAAAAAAGTAAATAAATAAAACTGACTATGCCATGGTAATACATAGCCTGTAAACATAATGCTAAAATGCAGAATACACTGCACTTTAATTCCAGAGCAGTGTATTATATGAGCGATCAGAAGATCGCCGTTGATTGTCCTCTTTAAAAAATACTTAAAGGCTAGGATCCCACTCAGGAATTTCAATCCGGAATATTTATGGACAGATATTCCATGCGAACATTCACGTCCTCATAAATGGCAATGTATTCTGCACAGATTGTGTCTAAAAAAAAGTTAAAAAATAAAAGACAAATGATTTATAAAACCATCAACCCCCACACCCACAAAAAATATATTTATAAAAAACAAAACAAAAGATATAAAAAAATAACCCAAAAAATATAAAAAAACTAAATAATCCAAACCCCCCTCCCATTAGCCATAACTAAACATTGCTTGTCAGCATAAGGCTGAAAGGCATAATATCCTGCCCTACAATAGCAGTGTAGTGTTTTATATGAGCGATCTGAAGATCGCTGGTGAACGCCCTCTTGTAGGATTAGTTTAAAAAGTTCAAAAAATGAAAAAGAAACGGTTGATAAAATAAAAAAGAAATAAAAAAAACTCTCTAACAATATTTAAAAAAAGAAACTATATAGAATTGTGTTTAAAAAAAAAATCTACAATAAAACCCCTGCATAATACACTATCATACTCATGCAGTGTATTATTATATGAGCTATCGAAATATCGCTGGTTAACGCCCCTTTATCAAAATAGTTAGAAAGTTATAAATGTAAAAAAAGGTTGATGAAATAATTAAAAAATAACAACCCGGCCCCACAAAAACATCCCTTTAAAATGAAATTTTTTGGATCAAATATACAATTCAGAATAAAGAAAAAAAAAATCCCCAAAATGTTATCAAAACATTTCATAATTAAAAGGCATACATTCCCATTATATAGTTAGCTGTTGTTTATAATATAAACATTTTAAATAAAATATTTAATTAAAAAATATCAAAAATATACATCATATTTTAAGTTAAAAAGTAAAAATGTAGTTCCCAGTGTGTTCCATCTTTTGTTTGTTTCTTTTTCTTATGCAGTTTCATAATTCCTGAGATAAGTAGTTATGGCCCTAGAGTGTTATATATATTAGCGTCTGTAGCATGTATCAGGAGCATGTTATCATACCTGTGTCTTTTTACAGGTGACTGATGTCCAGCGAGAAGGTGAACGTGACATATACGCCCGTCAGCTGCAAGAAAGGAACCACGAGACAGGTAATTAATATTTATATTAATTACTGATAACAATCAGGCTAGATGTAAAATCTAGACCTGCAGAGATTTCATAGTCTCTCTCTTATACATGAAGATATATGTGTTGTTAATAAGTATATCGTCTATGGACAGCTTCTCATATAACACAACCATATCTCAGGTACAGAGATTAGGAACATGTATGATCCTTTTTCTCTTTTTTTTTATTTGTAGGAATCCCCTTTTTCAATACTCTATAGAATAGACTGCACTGACTGCAGAGTTTACAAGTTTACTTTAGACTGTGGGCTGACTGACCTCAGACTTAAGCCTTAACTGAACTAAGTAAAAAAAAATCTATATTCCTTTTTATTTTACTTCAAATATATAATTATAGTCATACACTATAGCCATAATAACTGATAGCCTGTTAACATAATGCTGAAGGGCATAATACACTGCACTTTCATACTAGTGCATTGTATTTTATAAGTGATATGAAGATCGCTGTTAAAAGGTCCCCTTTATAAAAATTTTAATGCTAGTTTCACATTGAGTAATTTCCAGCCGGAATAACTATTGACGGAGGTTCCACGGGTGCATTGCCATCCCCATAGATGGCAATGTATTCTGCATGAATAATATCTAAAAAAAAAAAAGTTAAAAATAAACAATTTATAAATAATTAACCCCGACCCCTACAAAATTATACATATATATATATATATATATATATATATATATATATATATATATATGTGTGTATAAAGAAATAAAAAAAAAATAATCCAACAAATATAAAAAATAACCCAACCCTCCCTTTACATTAACCATAATTAAACATTGGCTGTCAACATAATGCTGACAGCTATAATACACTGCACTGTAATACTAGTGCAATGTATTCTATGGGCGATCAGTAGATTGCTGGTAAAAGCCCTCTCTTGGGATAAAAAAAAAGAACAAAAAACAACAAGTTAAAAAACTAATTAAACATAACACCCTTAAAAAACATTAAAAAAGAGAATATTTGTTTAAAACACACAATAAAACCCATGACAAAACCTTCACCATAAATTGTCTTTTAGAATAATGCCGAGAGGCATAAGACACTGTCATACTGCTGCAGTTAATATATGAGCTGTCGAAAGATTGCTGCTTTAAGTCCCTTAATGGGAATAGTTAAAAACTAATAAGACGCAAAACAAGGTTAATGAAATAATTTTAAAAAATCTAAATCTCCGCCTCACCAAAAACATGCCTTTAAAAACATATTTTGTATCAAATATTAAATTAAGAAAAAACAACATATAGATATGCCCAAAAAACCTTATAACCCCATAAACAAAAACTGATGATAGCCATAATCATACACCTCCTGTCAGCATGATGTTGAGAGGCATAATACACTGCACTAAGATAGTAGTGCAGTGTTTCATAGAAACGATCAGATCAGTGGTGAAAGGTTGCTCTTTTATGGGAAAAACAAAAATAGAAAGGCTGAAATGTTATAAAAAATTAATAAATAAAAAAAGTAAATAAATAAAACTGACTATGCCATGGTAATACATAGCCTGTAAACATAATGCTAAAATGCAGAATACACTGCACTTTAATTCCAGAGCAGTGTATTATATGAGCGATCAGAAGATCGCCGTTGATTGTCCTCTTTAAAAAATACTTAAAGGCTAGGATCCCACTCAGGAATTTCAATCCGGAATATTTATGGACAGATATTCCATGCGAACATTCACGTCCTCATAAATGGCAATGTATTCTGCACAGATTGTGTCTAAAAAAAAGTTAAAAAATAAAAGACAAATGATTTATAAAACCATCAACCCCCACACCCACAAAAAATATATTTATAAAAAACAAAACAAAAGATATAAAAAAATAACCCAAAAAATATAAAAAAACTAAATAATCCAAAACCCCCCTCCCATTAGCCATAACTAAACATTGCTTGTCAGCATAAGGCTGAAAGGCATAATATCCTGCCCTACAATAGCAGTGTAGTGTTTTATATGAGCGATCTGAAGATCGCTGGTGAACGCCCTCTTGTAGGATTAGTTTAAAAAGTTCAAAAAATGAAAAAGAAACGGTTGATAAAATAAAAAAGAAATAAAAAAACTCTCTAACAATATTTAAAAAAAGAAACTATATAGAATTGTGTTTAAAAAAAAACTACAATAAAACCCCTGCATAATACACTATCATACTCATGCAGTGTATTATTATATGAGCTATCGAAATATCGCTGGTTAACGCCCCTTTATCAAAATAGTTAGAAAGTTATAAATGTAAAAAAGGTTGATGAAATAATTAAAAAATAACAACCCGGCCCCACAAAAACATCCCTTTAAAATGAAATTTTTTGGATCAAATATACAATTCAGAATAAAGAAAAAAAAAATTCCCAAAATGTTATCAAAACATTTCATAATTAAAAGGCATACATTCCCATTATATAGTTAGCTGTTGTTTATAATATAAACATTTTAAATAAAATATTTAATTAAAAAATATCAAAAATATACATCATATTTTAAGTTAAAAAGAAACATGTAGTTCCCAGTGTGTTCCATCTTTTGTTTGTTTCTTTTTCTTATGCAGTTTCATAATTCCTGAGATAAGTAGTTATGGCCCTAGAGTGTTATATATATTAGCGTCTGTAGCATGTATCAGGAGCATGTTATCATACCTGTGTCTTTTTACAGGTGACTGATGTCCAGCGAGAAGGTGAACGTGACATATACGCCCGTCAGCTGCAAGAAAGGAACCACGAGACAGGTAATTAATATTTATATTAATTACTGATAACAATCAGGCTAGATGTAAAATCTAGACCTGCAGAGATTTCATAGTCTCTCTCTTATACATGAAGATATATGTGTTGTTAATAAGTATATCGTCTATGGACAGCTTCTCATATAACACAACCATATCTCAGGTACAGAGATTAGGAACATGTATGATCCTTTTTCTCTTTTTTTTTATTTGTAGGAATCCCCTTTTTCAATACTCTATAGAATAGACTGCACTGACTGCAGAGTTTACAAGTTTACTTTAGACTGTGGGCTGACTGACCTCAGACTTAAGCCTTAACTGAACTAAGTAAAAAAAAATCTATATTCCTTTTTATTTTACTTCAAATATATAATTATAGTCATACACTATAGCCATAATAACTGATAGCCTGTTAACATAATGCTGAAGGGCATAATACACTGCACTTTCATACTAGTGCATTGTATTTTATAAGTGATATGAAGATCGCTGTTAAAAGGTCCCCTTTATAAAAATTTTAATGCTAGTTTCACATTGAGTAATTTCCAGCCGGAATAACTATTGACGGAGGTTCCACGGGTGCATTGCCATCCCCATAGATGGCAATGTATTCTGCATGAATAATATCTAAAAAAAAAAGTTAAAAATAAACAATTTATAAATAATTAACCCCGACCCCTACAAAATTATACATATATATATATATATATATATATATATATATATGTGTGTATAAAGAAATAAAAAAAAAATAATCCAACAAATATAAAAAATAACCCAACCCTCCCTTTACATTAACCATAATTAAACATTGGCTGTCAACATAATGCTGACAGCTATAATACACTGCACTGTAATACTAGTGCAATGTATTCTATGGGCGATCAGTAGATTGCTGGTAAAAGCCCTCTCTTGGGATAAAAAAAAAGAACAAAAAACAACAAGTTAAAAAACTAATTAAACATAACACCCTTAAAAAACATTAAAAAAGAGAATATTTGTTTAAAACACACAATAAAACCCATGACAAAACCTTCACCATAAATTGTCTTTTAGAATAATGCCGAGAGGCATAAGACACTGTCATACTGCTGCAGTTAATATATGAGCTGTCGAAAGATTGCTGCTTTAAGTCCCTTAATGGGAATAGTTAAAAACTAATAAGACGCAAAACAAGGTTAATGAAATAATTTTAAAAAATCTAAATCTCCGCCTCACCAAAAACATGCCTTTAAAAACATATTTTGTATCAAATATTAAATTAAGAAAAAACAACATATAGATATGCCCAAAAAACCTTATAACCCCATAAACAAAAACTGATGATAGCCATAATCATACACCTCCTGTCAGCATGATGTTGAGAGGCATAATACACTGCACTAAGATAGTAGTGCAGTGTTTCATAGAAACGATCAGATCAGTGGTGAAAGGTTGCTCTTTTATGGGAAAAACAAAAATAGAAAGGCTGAAATGTTATAAAAAATTTATAAATAAAAAAAGTAAATAAATAAAACTGACTATGCCATGGTAATACATAGCCTGTAAACATAATGCTAAAATGCAGAATACACTGCACTTTAATTCCAGAGCAGTGTATTATATGAGCGATCAGAAGATCGCCGTTGATTGTCCTCTTTAAAAAATACTTAAAGGCTAGGATCCCACTCAGGAATTTCAATCCGGAATATTTATGGACAGATATTCCATGCGAACATTCACGTCCTCATAAATGGCAATGTATTCTGCACAGATTGTGTCTAAAAAAAAGTTAAAAAATAAAAGACAAATGATTTATAAAACCATCAACCCCCACACCCACAAAAAATATATTTATAAAAAACAAAACAAAAGATATAAAAAAATAACCCAAAAAATATAAAAAAACTAAATAATCCAAAACCCCCCTCCCATTAGCCATAACTAAACATTGCTTGTCAGCATAAGGCTGAAAGGCATAATATCCTGCCCTACAATAGCAGTGTAGTGTTTTATATGAGCGATCTGAAGATCGCTGGTGAACGCCCTCTTGTAGGATTAGTTTAAAAAGTTCAAAAAATGAAAAAGAAACGGTTGATAAAATAAAAAAGAAATAAAAAAACTCTCTAACAATATTTAAAAAAAGAAACTATATAGAATTGTGTTTAAAAAAAAACTACAATAAAACCCCTGCATAATACACTATCATACTCATGCAGTGTATTATTATATGAGCTATCGAAATATCGCTGGTTAACGCCCCTTTATCAAAATAGTTAGAAAGTTATAAATGTAAAAAAGGTTGATGAAATAATTAAAAAATAACAACCCGGCCCCACAAAAACATCCCTTTAAAATGAAATTTTTTGGATCAAATATACAATTCAGAATAAAGAAAAAAAAAATTCCCAAAATGTTATCAAAACATTTCATAATTAAAAGGCATACATTCCCATTATATAGTTAGCTGTTGTTTATAATATAAACATTTTAAATAAAATATTTAATTAAAAAATATCAAAAATATACATCATATTTTAAGTTAAAAAGAAACATGTAGTTCCCAGTGTGTTCCATCTTTTGTTTGTTTCTTTTTCTTATGCAGTTTCATAATTCCTGAGATAAGTAGTTATGGCCCTAGAGTGTTATATATATTAGCGTCTGTAGCATGTATCAGGAGCATGTTATCATACCTGTGTCTTTTTACAGGTGACTGATGTACAGCAAGAAAGGAACCACGAGACAGGTAATTAATATTTATATTAATTACTGATAACAATCAGGCTAGATGTAAAATCTAGACCTGCAGAGATTTCATAGTCTCTCTCTTATACATGAAGATATATGTGTTGTTAATAAGTATATCGTCTATGGACAGCTTCTCATATAACACAACCATATCTCAGGTACAGAGATTAGGAACATGTATGATCCTTTTTCTCTTTTTTTTTATTTGTAGGAATCCCCTTTTTCAATACTCTATAGAATAGACTGCACTGACTGCAGAGTTTACAAGTTTACTTTAGACTGTGGGCTGACTGACCTCAGACTTAAGCCTTAACTGAACTAAGTAAAAAAAAATCTATATTCCTTTTTATTTTACTTCAAATATATAATTATAGTCATACACTATAGCCATAATAACTGATAGCCTGTTAATATAATGCTGAAGGGCATAATACACTGCACTTTAATACTAGTGCATTGTATTTTATAAGTGATATGAATATCGCTGTTAAAAGGTCCCCTTTATAAAAATTTAAATGCTAGGTTCACATTGAGGAATTTCCAGCCGGTATAACTATTGACGGAGGTTCCACGGGTGCATTGCCATCCCCATAGATGGCAATGTATTCTGCATGAATAATATCTAAAAAAAAAAAAGTTAAAAATAAACAATTTATAAAATAATTAACCCCGACCCCTACAAAATTATACATATATATATATATATATATATATATATATATATATATGTGTGTATAAAGAAATAAGAAAAAAAAAAAATCTAACAAATATAAAAAATAACCCAACCCTTCCTTTACATTAACCATAATTAAACATTGGCTGTCAACATAATGCTGACAGCTATAATACACTGCACTGTAATACTAGTGCAATGTATTCTATGGGCGATCAGTAGATTGCTGGTAAAAGCCCTCTCTTGGGATAAAAAAAAAAAGAACAAAAAACAACAAGTTAAAAAACTAATTAAACATAACATCCTTAAAAAACATTAAAAAAGAGAATATTTGTTTAAAACACACAATAAAACCCATGACAAAACCTTAACCATAAATTGTCTTTTAGAATAATGCCGAGAGGCATAAGACACTGTCATACTGCTGCAGTTAATATATGAGCTGTCGAAAGATTGCTGCTTTAAGTCCCTTAATGGGAATAGTTAAAAACTAATAAGACGCAAAACAAGGTTAATGAAATAATTTTAAAAAATCTAAATCTCCGCCTCACCAAAAACATGCCTTTAACCCCTTAAGGACACATGACGTACTGGAACGTCATGTGTCCACTCCCGATCTATAACGCGGGGCCACGGCGTGGCCCCGCGTCATAGCGGGTCGGGCCCGGCCTCTAACAACGGCCGGGACCCGTGGCTAATAGCGCGCGGCATTGATCGCTGTGCCGCGCGCTATTAACCCTTTAGACGCGGCGTTCAAAGTTGAACGCCGCGTCTAAAGTGAAACCGAAAGCATCCCGACTAGCTCAGTGGGCTGTTCGGGATAGCCGCGGTGAAATCGCGGCATCCCGAACAGCTGACAGGACAGCGGGAGGGCCCCTTCCTGCCTCCTCGCTGTCCGATCGCCGAATGACTGCTCAGTGCCTGAGATCCAGGCATGAGCAGTCATCCGGCAGAATCGTTGATCACTGGTTTCTTATGAGAAACCAGTGATCAACATAGAAGATCAGTGTGTGCAGTGTTATAGGTCCCTATGGGACCTATAACACTGCAAAAAAAAAGTGAAAAAAAAAAGTGAATAAAGATCATTTAACTCCTCCCCTATTAAAAGTTTGAATCACCCCCCTTTTCCAATAAAAAAAAAAACACAGTGTAAATAAAAATAAAAATAAACATATGTGGTATCACCGCGTGCGGAAATGTCCGAATTATAAAAATATATCATTAATTAAACCGCTCGGTCAATGGCGTGCGCGCAAAAAAATTCCAAAGTCCAAAATAGTGCATTTTTGGTCACTTTTTATATCATTTAAAAATGAATAAAAAGTGATCAATAAGTCCTATCAATGCAAAAATGGTACCGTTAAAAACTTCAGATCACGGCGCAAAAAATGAGCCCTCATACCGCCCCATACACGGAAAAATAAAAAAGTTATAGGGGTCAGAAGATGACAATTTTAAACGTATTAATTTTCCTGCATGTAGTTATGATTTTTTCCAGAAGTCCGACAAAATCAAACCTATATAAGTAGGGTATCATTTTAATCGTATGGACCTACAGAATACATATCAGGTGTCATTTTTACCGAAAAATGTACTACGTAGAAATGGAAGCCCCCAAAAGTTACAAAACAGCGTTTTTTTTTTCAATTTTGTCGCACAATGATTTTTTTTCCCGCTTCACCATAGATTTTTGGGCAAAATGACTGACGTCATTACAAAGTAGAATTGGTGGCGCAAAAAATAAGCCATCATATGGATTTTTAGGTGTAAATTTGAAAGAGTTATGATTTTTTAAAGGCAAGGAGCAAAAAACGAAAATGCAAAAACGGAAAAACCTCCGGTCCTTAAGGGGTTAAAAACATATTTTGTATCAAATATTAAATTAAGAAAAAACAATATATAGATATGCCCAAAAAACTTTATAACCCCATAAACAAAAACTGATGATAGCCATAATCATACACCTCCTGTCAGCATGATGTTGAGAGGCATAATACACTGCACTAAGATAGTAGTGCAGTGTTTCATAGAAACGATCAGATCAGTGGTGAAAGGTCGCTCTTTTATGGGAAAAACAAAAATAGAAAGGCTGAAATGCTATAAAAAATTAATAAATAAAAAAAGTAAATAAATAAAACTGACTATGCCATGGTAATACATAGCCTGTAAACATAATGCTAAAATGCAGAATACACTGCACTTTAATTCCAGAGCAGTGTATTATATGAGCGATCAGAAGATCGCCGTTGATTGTCCTCTTTAAAAAATACTTAAAGGCTAGGATCCCACTCAGGAATTTCAATCCGGAATATTTATGGACAGATATTCCATGCGAACATTCACGTCCTCATAAATGGCAATGTATTCTGCACAGATTGTGTCTAAAAAAAAGTTAAAAAATAAAAGACAAATGATTTATAAAACCATCAACCCCCACACCCACAAAAAATATATTTATAAAAAACAAAACAAAAGATATAAAAAAATAACCCAAAAAATATAAAAAAACTAAATAATCCAAAACCCCCCTCCCATTAGCCATAACTAAACATTGCTTGTCAGCATAAGGCTGAAAGGCATAATATCCTGCCCTACAATAGCAGTGTAGTGTTTTATATGAGCGATCTGAAGATCGCTGGTGAACGCCCTCTTGTAGGATTAGTTTAAAAAGTTCAAAAAATGAAAAAGAAACGGTTGATAAAATAAAAAAGAAATAAAAAAACTCTCTAACAATATTTAAAAAAAGAAACTATATAGAATTGTGTTTAAAAAAAAATCTACAATTAAACCCCTGCATAATACACTATCATACTCATGCAGTGTATTATTATATGAGCTATCGAAATATCGCTGGTTAACGCCCCTTTATCAAAATAGTTAGAAAGTTATAAATGTAAAAAAGGTTGATGAAATAATTAAAAAATAACAACCCGGCCCCACAAAAACATCCCTTTAAAATGAAATTTTTTGGATCAAATATACAATTCAGAAAAAAGAAAAAAAAAATCCCCAAAATGTTATCAAAACATTTCATAATTAAAAGGCATACATTCCCATTATATAGTTAGCTGTTGTTTATAATATAAACATTTTAATTAAAATATTTAATTAAAAAATATCAAAAATATACATCATATTTTAAGTTAAAAAGAAACATGTAGTTCCCAGTGTGTTCCATCTTTTGTTTGTTTCTTTTTCTTATGCAGTTTCATAATTCCTGAGATAAGTAGTTATGGCCCTAGAGTGTTATATATATTAGCGTCTGTAGCATGTATCAGGAGCATGTTATCATACCTGTGTCTTTTTACAGGTGACTGATGTCCAGCGAGAAGGTGAACGTGACATATACGCCCGTCAGCTGCAAGAAAGGAACCACGAGACAGGTAATTAATATTTATATTAATAACTGATAACAATCAGGCTAGATGTAAAATCTAGACCTGCAGAGATTTCATAGTCTCTCTCTTATACATGAAGATATATGTGTTGTTAATAAGTATATCGTCTATGGACAGCTTCTCATATAACACAACCATATCTCAGGTACAGAGATTAGGAACATGTATGATCCTTTTTCTCTTTTTTTTTATTTGTAGGAATCCCCTTTTTCAATACTCTATAGAATAGATTGCACTGACTGCAGAGTTTACAAGTTTACTTTAGACTGTGGGCTGACTGACCTCAGACTTAAGCCTTAACTGTACTAAGTAAAAAAAAATCTATATTCCTTTTTATTTTACTTCAAATATATAATTATAGTCATACACTATAGCCATAATAACTGATAGCCTGTTAATATAATGCTGAAGGGCATAATACACTGCACTTTAATACTAGTGCATTGTATTTTATAAGTGATATGAATATCGCTGTTAAAAGGTCCCCTCTTTTAAAAATTTAAATGCTAGGTTCACATTGAGGAATTTCCAGCCGGAATAACTATTGACGGAGGTTCCACGGGTACATTGCCATCTTCATAGATGGCAATGTATTCTGCATGAATAATATCTAAAAAAAAAAAGTTAAAAATAAACAATTTATAAAATAATTAACCCCGACCCCTACAAAATTATACATATATATATATATATATATATATATATATATATATATATGTGTGTGTATAAAGAAATAAAAAAAAATAATAATCCAACAAATATAAAAAATAACCCAACCCTCCCTTTACATTAACCATAATTAAACATTGGCTGTCAACATAATGCTGACAGCTATAATACACTGCACTGTAATACTAGTGCAATGTATTCTATGGGCGATCAGTAGATTGCTGGTAAAAGCCCTCTCTTGGGATAAAAAAAAAAGAACAAAAAACAACAAGTTAAAAAACTAATTAAACATAACACCCTTAAAAAACATTAAAAAAGAGAATATTTGTTTAAAACACACAATAAAACCCATGACAAAACCTTAACCATAAATTGTCTTTTAGAATAATGCCGAGAGGCATAAGACACTGTCATACTGCTGCAGTTAATATATGAGCTGTCGAAAGATTGCTGCTTTAAGTCCCTTAATGGGAATAGTTAAAAACGAATAAGACGCAAAACAAGGTTAATGAAATAATATAAAAAAATCTAAATCTCCGCCTCACCAAAAACATGCCTTTAAAAACATATTTTGTATCAAATATTAAATTAAGAAAAAACAATATATAGATATGCCCAAAAAACTTTATAACCCCATAAACAAAAACTGACGATAGCCATAATCATACACCTCCTGTCAGCATGATGTTGAGAGGCATAATACACTGCACTAAGATAGTAGTGCAGTGTTTCATAGAAACGATCAGATCAGTGGTGAAAGGTCGCTCTTTTATGGGAAAAACAAAAATAGAAAGGCTGAAATGCTATAAAAAATTAATAAATAAAAAAAGTAAATAAATAAAACTGACTATGCCATGGTAATACATAGCCTGTAAACATAATGCTAAAATGCAGAATACACTGCACTTTAATTCCAAAGCAGTGTATTATATGAGCGATCAGAAGATCGCCGTTGATTGTCCTCTTTAAAAAATACTTAAAGGCTAGGATCCCACTCAGGAATTTCAATCCGGAATATTTATGGACAGATATTCCATGCGAACATTCACGTCCTCATAAATGGCAATGTATTCTGCACAGATTGTGTCTAAAAAAAAGTTAAAAAATAAAAGACAAATGATTTATAAAACCATCAACCCCCACACCCACAAAAAATATATTTATAAAAAACAAAACAAAAGATATAAAAAAATAACCCAAAAAATATAAAAAAACCTAAATAATCCAAACCCCCCTCCCATTAGCCATAACTAAACATTGCTTGTCAGCATAAGGCTGAAAGGCATAATATCCTGCCCTACAATAGCAGTGTAGTGTTTTATATGAGCGATCTGAAGATCGCTGGTGAACGCCCTCTTGTAGGATTAGTTTAAAAAGTTCAAAAAATGAAAAAGAAACGGTTGATGAAATAAAAAAGAAATAAAAAAACTCTCTAACAATATTTAAAAAAAGAAACTATATAGAATTGTGTTTAAAAAAAAATCTACAATTAAACCCCTGCATAATACACTATCATACTCATGCAGTGTATTATTATATGAGCTATCGAAATATCGCTGGTTAACGCCCCTTTATCAAAATAGTTAGAAAGTTATAAATGTAAAAAAGGTTGATGAAATAATTAAAAAATAACAACCCGGCCCCACAAAAACATCCCTTTAAAATGAAATTTTTTGGATCAAATATACAATTCAGAAAAAAGAAAAAAAAATCCCCAAAATGTTATCAACACATTTCATAATTAAAAGGCATAAATTCCCATTATATAGTTAGCTGTTGTTTATAATATAAACATTTTAAATAAAATATTTAATTAAAAAATATCAAAAATATACATCATATTTTAAGTTAAAAAGAAACATGTAGTTCCCAGTGTGTTCCATCTTTTGTTTGTTTCTTTTTCTTATGCAGTTTCATAATTCCTGAGATAAGTAGTTATGGCCCTAGAGTGTTATATATATTAGCGTCTGTAGCATGTATCAGGAGCATGTTATCATACCTGTGTCTTTTTACAGGTGACTGATGTCCAGCGAGAAGGTGAACGTGACATATACGCCCGTCAGCTGCAAGAAAGGAACCACGAGACAGGTAATTAATATTTATATTAATTACTGATAACAATCAGGCTAGATGTAAAATCTAGACCTGCAGAGATTTCATAGTCTCTCTCTTATACATGAAGATATATGTGTTGTTAATAAGTATATCGTCTATGGACAGCTTCTCATATAACACAACCATATCTCAGGTACAGAGATTAGGAACATGTATGATCCTTTTTCTCTTTTTTTTTTTATTTGTAGGAATCCCCTTTTTCAATACTCTATAGAATAGACTGCACTGACTGCAGAGTTTACAAGTTTACTTTAGACTGTGGGCTGACTGACCTGAGACTTAAGCCTTAACTGTACTAAGTAAAAAAAAATCTATATTCCTTTTTATTTTACTTCAAATATATAATTATAGTCATACACTATAGCCATAATAACTGATAGCCTGTTAATATAATGCTGAAGGGCATAATACACTGCACTTTAATACTAGTGCATTGTATTTTATAAGTGATATGAATATCGCTGTTAAAAGGTCCCCTTTATAAAAATTTAAATGCTAGTTTCACATTGAGTAATTTCCAGCCGGAATAACTATTGACGGAGGTTCCACGGGTGCATTGCCATCCCCATAGATGGCAATGTATTCTGCATGATTAATATCTAAAAAAAAAAGTTAAAAATAAACAATTTATAAAATAATTAACCCCGACCCCTACAAAATTATACATATATCTATATATATATATATATATATATATATATATATATATATATATATGTGTATAAAGAAATAAAAAAAAAAATAATCCAACAAATATAAAAAATAACCCAACCCTCCCTTTACATTAACCATAATTAAACATTGGCTGTCAACATAATGCTGACAGCTATAATACACTGCACTGTAATACTAGTGCAATGTATTCTATGGGCGATCAGTAGATTGCTGGTAAAAGCCCTCTCTTGGGATAAAAAAAAAGAACAAAAAACAACAAGTTAAAAAACTAATTAAACATAACACCCTTAAAAAACATTAAAAAAGAGAATATTTGTTTAAAACACACAATAAAACCCATGACAAAACCTTAACCATAAATTGTCTTTTAGAATAATGCCGAGAGGCATAAGACACTGTCATGCTGCTGCAGTTAATATATGAGCTGTCGAAAGATTGCTGCTTTAAGTCCCTTAATGGGAATAGTTAAAAACGAATAAGACGCAAAACAAGGTTAATGAAATAATTTTAAAAAATCTAAATCTCCGTCTCACCAAAAACATGCCTTTAAAAACATATTTTGTATCAAATATTAAATTAAGAAAAAACAATATATAGATATGCCCAAAAAAACTTTATAACCCCATAAACAAAAACTGATGATAGCCATAATCATACACCTCCTGTCAGCATGATGTTGAGAGGCATAATACACTGCACTAAGATAGTAGTGCAGTGTTTCATAGAAACGATCAGATCAGTGGTGAAAGGTCGCTCTTTTATGGGAAAAACAAAAATAGAAAGGCTGAAATGCTATAAAAAATTAATAAATAAAAAAAGTAAATAAATAAAACTGACTATGCCATGGTAATACATAGCCTGTAAACATAATGCTAAAATGCAGAATACACTGCACTTTAATTCCAGAGCAGTGTATTATATGAGCGATCAGAAGATCGCCGTTGATTGTCCTCTTTAAAAAATACTTAAAGGCTAGGATCCCACTCAGGAATTTCAATCCGGAATATTTATGGACAGATATTCCATGCGAACATTCACGTCCTCATAAATGGCAATGTATTCTGCACAGATTGTGTCTAAAAAAAAGTTAAAAAATAAAAGACAAATGATTTATAAAACCATCAACCCCCACACCCACAAAAAAATATATTTATAAAAAACAAAACAAAAGATATAAAAAAATAACCCAAAAAATATAAAAAAACTAAATAATCCAAAACCCCCCTCCCATTAGCCATAACTAAACATTGCTTGTCAGCATAAGGCTGAAAGGCATAATATCCTGCCCTACAATAGCAGTGTAGTGTTTTATATGAGCGATCTGAAGATCGCTGGTGAACGCCCTCTTGTAGGATTTGTTTAAAAAGTTCAAAAAATGAAAAAGAAACGGTTGATAAAATAAAAAAGAAATAAAAAAACTCTCTAACAATATTTAAAAAAAGAAACTATATAGAATTGTGTTTAAAAAAAAATCTACAATTAAACCCCTGCATAATACACTATCATACTCATGCAGTGTATTATTATATGAGCTATCGAAATATCGCTGGTTAACGCCCCTTTATCAAAATAGTTAGAAAGTTTTAAATGTAAAAAAGGTTGATGAAATAATTAAAAAATAACAACCCCGCCCCACAAAAACATCCCTTTAAATTGAAATTTTTGGGATCAAATATACAATTCAGAAAAAAGAAAAAAAAAATCCCCAAAATGTTATCAAAACATTTCATAATTAAAAGGCATACATTCCCATTATATAGTTAGCTGTTGTTTATAATATAAACATTTTAAATAAAATATTTAATTAAAAAATATCAAAAATATACATCATATTTTAAGTTAAAAAGAAACATGTAGTTCCCAGTGTGTTCCATCTTTTGTTTGTTTCTTTTTCTTATGCAGTTTCATAATTCCTGAGATAAGTAGTTATGGCCCTAGAGTGTTATATATATTAGCGTCTGTAGCATGTATCAGGAGCATGTTATCATACCTGTGTCTTTTTACAGGTGACTGATGTCCAGCGAGAAGGTGAACGTGACATATATGCCCGTCAGCTGCAAGAAAGGAACCACGAGACAGGTAATTAATATTTATATTAATTACTGATAACAATCAGGCTAGATGTAAAATCTAGACCTGCAGAGATTTCATAGTCTCTCTCTTATACATGAAGATATATGTGTTGTTAATAAGTATATCGTCTATGGACAGCTTCTCATATAACACAACCATATCTCAGGTACAGAGATTAGGAACATGTATGATCCTTTTTCTCTTTTTTTTTATTTGTAGGAATCCCCTTTTTCAATACTCTATAGAATAGACTGCACTGACTGCAGAGTTTACAAGTTTACTTTAGACTGTGGGCTGACTGACCTAAGACTTAAGCCTTAACTGTACTAAGTAAAAAAAAAAAATCTATATTCCTTTTTATTTTACTTCAAATATATAATTATAGTCATACACTATAGCCATAATAGCTGATAGCCTGTTAATATAATGCTGAAGGGCATAATACACTGCACTTTAATACTAGTGCATTGTATTTTATAAGTGATATGAATATCGCTGTTAAAAGGTCCCCTTTATAAAAATTTAAATGCTAGTTTCACATTGAGTAATTTCCAGCCGGAATAACTATTGACGGAGGTTCCACGGGTGCATTGCCATCCCCATAGATGGCAATGTATTCTGCATGAATAATATCTAAAAAAAGAAAGTTAAAAATAAACAATTTATAAAATAATTAACCCCGACCCCTACAAAATTATACATATATATATATATATATATATATATATATATGTGTATAAAGAAATAAAAAAAAATAATAATCCAACAAATATAAAAAATAACCCAACCCTCCCTTTACATTAACCATAATTAAACATTGGCTGTCAACATAATGCTGACAGCTATAATACACTGCACTGTAATACTAGTGCAATGTATTCTATGGGCGATCAGTAGATTGCTGGTAAAAGCCCTCTCTTGGGATAAAAAAAAAAGAACAAAAAACAACAAGTTAAAAAACTAATTAAACATAACACCCTTAAAAAACATTAAAAAAAGAATATTTGTTTAAAACACACAATAAAACCCATGACAAAACCTTAACCATAAATTGTCTTTTAGAATAATGCCGAGAGGCATAAGACACTGTCATACTGCTGCAGTTAATATATGAGCTGTCGAAAGATTGCTGCTTTAAGTCCCTTAATGGGAATAGTTAAAAACTAATAAGACGCAAAACAAGGTTAATGAAATAATTTTAAAAAATCTAAATCTCCGTCTCACCAAAAACATGCCTTTAAAAACATATTTTGTATCAAATATTAAATTAAGAAAAAACAATATATAGATATGCCCAAAAAAACTTTATAACCCCATAAACAAAAACTGATGATAGCCATAATCATACACCTCCTGTCAGCATGATGTTGAGAGGCATAATACACTGCACTAAGATAGTAGTGCAGTGTTTCATAGAAACGATCAGATCAGTGGTGAAAGGTCGCTCTTTTATGGGAAAAACAAAAATAGAAAGGCTGAAATGCTATAAAAAATTAATAAATAAAAAAAGTAAATAAATAAAACTGACTATGCCATGGTAATACATAGCCTGTAAACATAATGCTAAAATGCAGAATACACTGCACTTTAATTCCAGAGCAGTGTATTATATGAGCGATCAGAAGATCGCCATTGATTGTCCTCTTTAAAAAATACTTAAAGGCTAGGATCCCACTCAGGAATTTCAATCCGGAATATTTATGGACAGATATTCCATGCGAACATTCACGTCCTCATAAATGGCAATGTATTCTGCACAGATTGTGTCTAAAAAAAAGTTAAAAAATAAAAGACAAATGATTTATAAAACCATCAACCCCCACACCCACAAAAAATATATTTATAAAAAACAAAACAAATAAAAAAATAACCCAAAAAATATAAAAAAACTAAATAATCCAAAACCCCCCTCCCATTAGCCATAACTAAACATTGCTTGTCAGCATAAGGCTGAAAGACATAATATCCTGCCCTACAATAGCAGTGTAGTGTTTTATATGAGCGATCTGAAGATCGCTGGTGAACGCCCTCTTGTAGGATTAGTTTAAAAAGTTCAAAAAATGAAAAAGAAACGGTTGATAAAATAAAAAAGAAATAAAAAAACTCTCTAACAATATTTAAAAAAAGAAACTATATAGAATTGTGTTTAAAAAAAAATCTACAATTAAACCCCTGCATAATACACTATCATACTCATGCAGTGTATTATTATATGAGCTATCGAAATATCGCTGGTTAACGCCCCTTTATCAAAATAGTTAGAAAGTTATAAATGTAAAAAAGGTTGATGAAATAATTAAAAAATAACAACCCGGCCCCACAAAAACATCCCTTTAAAATGACATTTTTTGGATCAAATATACAATTCAGAAAAAAGAAAAAAAAAATCCCCAAAATGTTATCAAAACATTTCATAATTAAAAGGCATACATTCCCATTATATAGTTAGCTGTTGTTTATAATATAAACATTTTAAATAAAATATTTAATTAAAAAATATCAAAAATATACATCATATTTTAAGTTAAAAAGAAACATGTAGTTCCCAGTGTGTTCCATCTTTTGTTTGTTTCTTTTTCTTATGCAGTTTCATAATTCCTGAGATAAGTAGTTATGGCCCTAGAGTGTTATATATATTAGCGTCTGTAGCATGTATCAGGAGCATGTTATCATACCTGTGTCTTTTTACAGGTGACTGATGTCCAGCGAGAAGGTGAACGTGACATATACGCCCGTCAGCTGCAAGAAAGGAACCACGAGACAGGTAATTAATATTTATATTAATTACTGATAACAATCAGGCTAGATGTAAAATCTAGACCTGCAGAGATTTCATAGTCTCTCTCTTATACATGAAGATATATGTGTTGTTAATAAGTATATCGTCTATGGACAGCTTCTCATATAACACAACCATATCTCAGGTACAGAGATTAGGAACATGTATGATCCTTTTTCTCTTTTTTTTTTATTTGTAGGAATCCCCTTTTTCAATACTCTATAGAATAGACTGCACTGACTGCAGAGTTTACAAGTTTACTTTAGACTGTGGGCTGACTGACCTAAGACTTAAGCCTTAACTGTACTAAGTAAAAAAAAATCTATATTCCTTTTTATTTTACTTCAAATATATAATTATAGTCATACACTATAGCCATAATAACTGATAGCCTGTTAATATAATGCTGAAGGGCATAATACACTGCACTTTAATACTAGTGCATTGTATTTTATAAGTGATATGAATATCGCTGTTAAAAGGTCCCCTTTATAAAAATTTAAATGCTAGTTTCACATTGAGTAATTTCCAGCCGGAATAACTATTGACGGAGGTTCCACGGGTGCATTGCCATTCCCATAGATGGCAATGTATTCTGCATGAATAATATCTAAAAAAAGAAAGTTAAAAATAAACAATTTATAAAATAATTAACCCCGACCCCTACAAAATTATACATATATATATATATATATATATATATATGTATATATATATATATATATATATATGTGTGTATAAAGAAATAAAAAAAAAAAATAATCCAACAAATATAAAAAATAACCCAACCCTCCCTTTACATTAACCATAATTAAACATTGGCTGTCAACATAATGCTGACAGCTATAATACACTGCACTGTAATACTAGTGCAATGTATTCTATGGGCGATCAGTAGATTGCTGGTAAAAGCCCTCTCTTGGGATAAAAAAAAAAGAACAAAAAACAACAAGTTAAAAAACTAATTAAACATAACACCCTTAAAAAACATTAAAAAAAGAATATTTGTATAAAACACACAATAAAACCCATGACAAAACCTTAACCATAAATTGTCTTTTAGAATAATGCCGAGAGGCATAAGACACTGTCATACTGCTGCAGTTAATATATGAGCTGTCGAAAGATTGCTGCTTTAAGTCCCTTAATGGGAATAGTTAAAAACGAATAAGACGCAAAACAAGGTTAATGAAATAATTTTAAAAAATCTAAATCTCCGTCTCACCAAAAACATGCCTTTAAAAACATATTTTGTATCAAATATTAAATTAAGAAAAAACAATATATAGATATGCCCAAAAAAACTTTATAACCCCATAAACAAAAACTGATGATAGCCATAATCATACACCTCCTGTCAGCATGATGTTGAGAGGCATAATACACTGCACTAAGATAGTAGTGCAGTGTTTCATAGAAATGATCAGATCAGTGGTGAAAGGTCGCTCTTTTATGGGAAAAACAAAAATAGAAAGGCTGAAATGCTATAAAAAATTAATAAATAAAAAAAGTAAATAAATAAAACTGACTATGCCATGGTAATACATAGCCTGTAAACATAATGCTAAAATGCAGAATACACTGCACTTTAATTCCAGAGCAGTGTATTATATGAGCGATCAGAAGATCGCCGTTGATTGTCCTCTTTAAAAAATACTTAAAGGCTAGGATCCCACTCAGGAATTTCAATCCGGAATATTTATGGACAGATATTCCATGCGAACATTCACGTCCTCATAAATGGCAATGTATTCTGCACAGATTGTGTCTAAAAAAAAGTAAAAAAATAAAAGACAAATGATTTATAAAACCATCAACCCCCACACCCACAAAAAATATATTTATAAAAAACAAAACAAATAAAAAAATAACCCAAAAAATATAAAAAAACTAAATAATCCAAAACCCCCCTCCCATTAGCCATAACTAAACATTGCTTGTCAGCATAAGGCTGAAAGACATAATATCCTGCCCTACAATAGCAGTGTAGTGTTTTATATGAGCGATCTGAAGATCGCTGGTGAACGCCCTCTTGTAGGATTAGTTTAAAAAGTTCAAAAAATGAAAAAGAAACGGTTGATAAAATAAAAAAGAAATAAAAAAACTCTCTAACAATATTTAAAAAAAGAAACTATATAGAATTGTGTCTAAAAAAAATCTACAATTAAACCCCTGCATAATACACTATCATACTCATGCAGTGTATTATTATATGAGCTATCGAAATATCGCTGGTTAACGCCCCTTTATCAAAATAGTTAGAAAGTTATAAATGTAAAAAAGGTTGATGAAATAATTAAAAAATAACAACCCGGCCCCACAAAAACATCCCTTTAAAATGACATTTTTTGGATCAAATATACAATTCAGAAAAAAGAAAAAAAAAATCCCCAAAATGTTATCAAAACATTTCATAATTAAAAGGCATACATTCCCATTATATAGTTAGCTGTTGTTTATAATATAAACATTTTAAATAAAATATTTAATTAAAAAATATCAAAAATATACATCATATTTTAAGTTAAAAAGAAACATGTAGTTCCCAGTGTGTTCCATCTTTTGTTTGTTTCTTTTTCTTATGCAGTTTCATAATTCCTGAGATAAGTAGTTATGGCCCTAGAGTGTTATATATATTAGCGTCTGTAGCATGTATCAGGAGCATGTTATCATACCTGTGTCTTTTTACAGGTGACTGATGTCCAGCGAGAAGGTGAACGTGACATATACGCCCGTCAGCTGCAAGAAAGGAACCACGAGACAGGTAATTAATATTTATATTAATTACTGATAACAATCAGGCTAGATGTAAAATCTAGACCTGCAGAGATTTCATAGTCTCTCTCTTATACATGAAGATATATGTGTTGTTAATAAGTATATCGTCTATGGACAGCTTCTCATATAACACAACCATATCTCAGGTACAGAGATTAGGAACATGTATGATCCTTTTTCTCTTTTTTTTTTATTTGTAGGAATCCCCTTTTTCAATACTCTATAGAATAGACTGCACTGACTGCAGAGTTTACAAGTTTACTTTAGACTGTGGGCTGACTGACCTAAGACTTAAGCCTTAACTGTACTAAGTAAAAAAAAATCTATATTCCTTTTTATTTTACTTCAAATATATAATAATAGTCATACACTATAGCCATAATAACTGATAGCCTGTTAATATAATGCTGAAGGGCATAATACACTGCACTTTAATACTAGTGCATTGTATTTTATAAGTGATATGAATATCGCTGTTAAAAGGTCCCCTTTATAAAAATTTAAATGCTAGTTTCACATTGAGTAATTTCCAGCCGGAATAACTATTGACGGAGGTTCCACGGGTGCATTGCCATCCCCATAGATGGCAATGTATTCTGCATGAATAATATCTAAAAAAAGAAAGTTAAAAATAAACAATTTATAAAATAATTAACCCCGACCCCTACAAAATTATACATATATATATATATATATATATATGTATATATATATATATATATATGTGTGTATAAAGAAATAAAAAAAAAAAATAATCCAACAAATATAAAAAATAACCCAACCCTCCCTTTACATTAACCATAATTAAACATTGGCTGTCAACATAATGCTGACAGCTATAATACACTGCACTGTAATACTAGTGCAATGTATTCTATGGGCGATCAGTAGATTGCTGGTAAAAGCCCTCTCTTGGGATAAAAAAAAAGAACAAAAAACAACAAGTTAAAAAACTAATTAAACATAACACCCTTAAAAAACATTAAAAAAGAGAATATTTGTTTAAAACACACAATAAAACCCATGACAAAACCTTAACCATAAATTGTCTTTTAGAATAATGCCGAGAGGCATAAGACACTGTCATGCTGCTGCAGTTAATATATGAGCTGTCGAAAGATTGCTGCTTTAAGTCCCTTAATGGGAATAGTTAAAAACGAATAAGACGCAAAACAAGGTTAATGAAATAATTTTAAAAAATCTAAATCTCCGTCTCACCAAAAACATGCCTTTAAAAACATATTTTGTATCAAATATTAAATTAAGAAAAAACAATATATAGATATGCCCAAAAAAACTTTATAACCCCATAAACAAAAACTGATGATAGCCATAATCATACACCTCCTGTCAGCATGATGTTGAGAGGCATAATACACTGCACTAAGATAGTAGTGCAGTGTTTCATAGAAACGATCAGATCAGTGGTGAAAGGTCGCTCTTTTATGGGAAAAACAAAAATAGAAAGGCTGAAATGCTATAAAAAATTAATAAATAAAAAAAGTAAATAAATAAAACTGACTATGCCATGGTAATACATAGCCTGTAAACATAATGCTAAAATGCAGAATACACTGCACTTTAATTCCAGAGCAGTGTATTATATGAGCGATCAGAAGATCGCCGTTGATTGTCCTCTTTAAAAAATACTTAAAGGCTAGGATCCCACTCAGGAATTTCAATCCGGAATATTTATGGACAGATATTCCATGCGAACATTCACGTCCTCATAAATGGCAATGTATTCTGCACAGATTGTGTCTAAAAAAAAGTTAAAAAATAAAAGACAAATGATTTATAAAACCATCAACCCCCACACCCACAAAAAAATATATTTATAAAAAAACAAAACAAAAGATATAAAAAAATAACCCAAAAAATATAAAAAAACTAAATAATCCAAAACCCCCCTCCCATTAGCCATAACTAAACATTGCTTGTCAGCATAAGGCTGAAAGGCATAATATCCTGCCCTACAATAGCAGTGTAGTGTTTTATATGAGCGATCTGAAGATCGCTGGTGAACGCCCTCTTGTAGGATTTGTTTAAAAAGTTCAAAAAATGAAAAAGAAACGGTTGATAAAATAAAAAAGAAATAAAAAAACTCTCTAACAATATTTAAAAAAAGAAACTATATAGAATTGTGTTTAAAAAAAAAATCTACAATTAAACCCCTGCATAATACACTATCATACTCATGCAGTGTATTATTATATGAGCTATCGAAATATCGCTGGTTAACGCCCCTTTATCAAAATAGTTAGAAAGTTTTAAATGTAAAAAAGGTTGATGAAATAATTAAAAAATAACAACCCCGCCCCACAAAAACATCCCTTTAAATTGAAATTTTTGGGATCAAATATACAATTCAGAAAAAAGAAAAAAAAAATCCCCAAAATGTTATCAAAACATTTCATAATTAAAAGGCATACATTCCCATTATATAGTTAGCTGTTGTTTATAATATAAACATTTTAAATAAAATATTTAATTAAAAAATATCAAAAATATACATCATATTTTAAGTTAAAAAGAAACATGTAGTTCCCAGTGTGTTCCATCTTTTGTTTGTTTCTTTTTCTTATGCAGTTTCATAATTCCTGAGATAAGTAGTTATGGCCCTAGAGTGTTATATATATTAGCGTCTGTAGCATGTATCAGGAGCATGTTATCATACCTGTGTCTTTTTACAGGTGACTGATGTCCAGCGAGAAGGTGAACGTGACATATATGCCCGTCAGCTGCAAGAAAGGAACCACGAGACAGGTAATTAATATTT